>NW_026608096.1:0-89257 GCF_029499605.1 Hyla sarda
TCAGCGACAACTGGCAGAGGAACTTCAGCGGGATCCATGGCCGGATCTACTGTCACGATGCCGGCTGGCAGGTAGTGGATCCTCTGTGCCAGAGAGGGATTGGCGTGGACCGTGCTAGTGGATCGGTTCTAAGTCACTACTGGTTTTCACCAGAGCCCGCCGCAAAGCGGGATGGTCTTGCTGCGGCGGTAGTGACCAGGTCGTATCCACTAGCAACGGCTCAACCTCTCTGGCTGCTGAAGATAGGCGCGGTACAAGGGAGTAGACAGAAGCAAGGTCGGACGTAGCAGAAGGTCGGGGCAGGCAGCAAGGATCGTAGTCAGGGGCAACGGCAGGAGGTCTGGAACACAGGCTAGGAACACACAAGGAAACGCTTTCACTGGCACGATGGCAACAAGATCCGGCAAGGAAGTGCAGGGGAAGTGAGGTGATATAGGGAAGTGCACAGGTGATCACACTAATTGGAACCACTGCGCCAATCAGCGGCGCAGTGGCCCTTTAAATCGCAAAGACCCGGCGCGCGCGCCCTAGGGAGCGGGGCCGCGCGCGCCGGGACAGGACAGACGGAGAGCGAGTCAGGTACGGGAGCCGGGGTGCGCATCGCGAGCGGGCGCTACCCGCATCGCGAATCGCATCCCGGCTGGAGGCGGTATCGCAGCGCCCCGGGTCAGTGGATCTGACCGGAGCGCTGCAGTGAGGAGAGTGTAGCGAGCGCTCCGGGGAGGAGCGGGGACCCGGAGCGCTCGGCGTAACACACACCCTTTGGAAAAAATAACTGAAATCAGTCGCTTCCTATAACCATCAATAAGCTTCTTACACCTCTCAGCCGGAATGTTGGACCACTCTTCCTTTGCAAACTGCTCCAGGTCTCTTATTAAAAGGGCACCTTTTCCCAACAGCAATTTTAAGATCTCTCCACAGGTCTTCTGGCCACTTCAAAACTCTTCAGCGCTTTGTTGCCATCCATTTCTGGTTGCTTTTTGACATATTTTTGGGGTCATTGTCCAGCTGGAAGACCCAAGATCCCAGACGCAAACCCAGCTTTCTGACACTGGGCTGTACAGATTTCATGATGCCTTGCACACATTTAAGGCACCCAGTGCCAGAGGCATCAATACAACCCCAAAACAACATTGAACCTCCACCATATTTCACTGTAGGTACTGTGTTCTTTGTATGCCTCATTCCATTTTCGGTAAACAGTAGAATGATGTGCTCTATCTTGGTCTCATCTGTCCTTAAGATGTTTTCCCAGACTGATTTTGGCTTACTCAAGTTAATTTTGGCAAAATGTAGTCTTGCTTTTTTATGTCTCTCCTGGATCTCCTGCCATAGAGTTTCATTTCATTTAAATGTTGAACATATAGTTCGTGCTGACACTGATGCTCCCTGAGCCTGCAGGACAGCTTGAATATCTTTGGAACTTGTTTGGGGCTGCTTATCCACCATCCGGACTATCCTGTGCTGACACCTTTCATCAATTTTTCTCTCCCGTCCATGCCCAGGGAGATTAGGTACAGTGCCATGGGTTGCAAATTTCTTCATAATGTTGCGCACTGTGGACAAAGGCAAATCTAGATCTCTGGAGATTAACTTGTAACCTTGAGATGGTTAATATTTTTCCACAATTTTGGTTTCCAAGTCCTCAGACAGTTCTCTTCTCCTCTTTCTGTTGTCCATGCTTAGTGTGGCACACCCAGACACACAATGCAAATACTAAGTGAACTTCTCTCCTTTTTATCTGCATTCAGGTGGGATTTTTATATTGCCCACACCTGTTACTTGCCCCAGGTGAGCTTAAAGGAGAATCACATGCTTGACACAATCTTATTTTTCCAAAAATTTGAAAGGTGCCAATAATTTTGTCCAGCCCATTTTTGGAGTTTGATGTGACATTATGTCCTTTTGCTTTTTTTCCCCTCACTTTTTTGGTTTAGTTCCAATACACACAGAGGGAATAAACATGTGTATAGCAAAACGTGTTACTTCAATCCTTTCCTGTGAGAAATACTTCATTTTCTAGAAAAAATTTCAAGGGTGCCAACATTTACGCCCATGTACATCTTGGCAATACATTAAATTAACAGCAATTAACATTTCTAATGTAAGAAAATGTTATTTCCCTTTTATAGAAATCATGGCTTATAAAATCATGACTTTGTCCAAGCTGAAGCACAGGCATGGACAAAGTCTTTTCTAGATCACCCTCACTTACTGGACTTTGTCTATGCCTGTGCTTCAGCTTGGACAAAGCCATGATTTTATTAGTGTTTAGTGTGAATATTTAAAATGCGAATTTTCACCACGAATATCGGCACTTCATGATTTTGCGAATATTTAGAATATAGTGATATATATTCATAATGAGGAATGTTTTTTTTTTATATGCACATTTTTATGCAAATATTTATCCAAATATCGTCACTTCCAGACTGGACACTGATTTATTGGCTTTCCAGAACTATACAAAATCTGCAATTTGTTTGGACATTTAGTGACCTCTCAACTCTCAAGTCTCTTCTGTGTCAATTTATTAGTGATAACAAAAATCCAATCCCTAGTGAGTTTCAAGGCAACACCAACCCGATGTGGGTTTCCCAAATAAAGCCCCCCCTGAAATATCTTACATTATTAATACTGATTAAAAAGGAATATCTTATGCCATACAAACAAAAGTCACTAAAATACTCAGTCAGCGCCTAGGGTTGTGAACCTTCACTTAGTGGTCTCACACTACCAGGTGGAGCTACGATTCTCTATAGTTTGCACCTAATCTCATTTATTTGCTAAGACTAGCTATTATATATACTAGCCATAATGTGATATAATGGGGACAATACAATTCTCGAAAGGCACTACTGTATAAAAACATAAATCGCCTCCACAAAGTTTTGCTGTATCCATGGCTTTGTCAATGGCTAACTCTGTCTCCTCTGAGTGATACTTTTAAGCTCTTCTCACCATGGTCCAGTACACAAATCTGCAATAAAAATTCCTGGTCAATTCAATTTTTTTTCCCAAACACAAGAAAAGAACCCTCATTTGAATATCTAAATACAGTCACTGCACCATTTTCATTGTAAACAATATAAGGCTAGGTTTCCACTTGTTTTTTTTTTTTGTACACCTAAAAAAACGCCAGCAAAAACGCCACAAAAACTGCCACAGGTTTTTCCTGAGTTTTGGCAGTTTTTCTGGTGTTTTTTCTGGCATTTTCCCTGATGTGTGGAAATAGCCAGTTTTGTCCCCTGTGGCCGTTTTCTCACTGCCTTCTGGGTTCCACTCTGTGGGTCAGATGCTGAGCGCCCGGTCCACAGAGTGTAAGGAGGTGAGGAGTGATGTACAGCATCACTACTCACCTCCCCGGCCGTATAGTATATAGTGTTGAGCGGCATAGGCCATATTCGAATTCGCGAATATTCGCGAATATATGGACGAATATTCGTCATATATTCGCGAATATTCGCATATTCGTTATACCCTCGTTTTATTTTCGCATATGCGAATATTCGCGTATGCGAAAATTAACATATGTGAAAAGTTGCATATACAAAATTAACGCATGCGGAAATTCGCATATGCGAAAATTAGCATATGCGAAAATTAGCATGTGCTAATATTCGCATATGCGAATTTACGCACGTCAGTCTTACACAGTAGTATTACAGCCTTCTTTACACCACATAAGCTGGAAGCAGAGAGGGATGATCACTGTGATGTGTACTGTGAAGAAAAAAAAAAAAAAAAAACGAATATTCGTAATTACGAATATATAGCGCTATATTCGCGAAATTCGCGAATTCGCGAATATGCGATATTCGCGAATAATATTCGAATTGCGAATATTCGCGAGCAACACTAATAGTATACAGGGTGGCAGAGTGTACCCGTGTATACTATACAGGAGCGGGGAATACCGGAGCGGACTCCCTGCTCCTATAGCCCCTTTGGGCGGTATACAGAATATACAGCTATCTATAGATAGCTGTATATAGTGTATACAGAACAGGAGGTCCACTTACCTCCCTCGTTTCTGTCACCACCGGTCCGTGTAGCTCCGCCCCCTAGTGATGACGTCTTTAGCGGCAGAGCTACAGACGGGATTCAGGCTAGTCTGAAGCTGTTCATATTGTCCGCTTTGGATAATGGGAACAGACCCTTCTGCCAGTGTCTACGCAGACAGGGAGACTCCAGCTTTTGCTAAACTACAACTCCCAGCATGCCCAGACAGCCAAAGGCTGTCTGGGCATTCTGGGAGTTGTAGTTTTGCACCAATTGGAGTCTTCCTGTTTAGGTAGACATTGCATTATGGGCGCTCTCCCCTGCAGAGAGCGGAAAAAATGTCCTAACCCATTTTTTTGTGTTTTTTTTCTTCTCATTTCAGATCCGTGTATGCAGAGGATTTCAACAGATTCGATGGATTACAACGGATGAACTTGATTTTTTTTATTTTAATAAAATGGTTAATGAGGGCTGTGGGGGAGTGTTTTTTAAAATAAAATAATTTTTCCAATGTGTTGTGTATTTTTTAAATTGAATATTCAGGCTTAGTAATGGAGGCTGTCTTATAGACGGAGTCCATTACTAAGCCGGGGCATAGGGTTATCCCCAAAAACAGCTGGCGTTAACCACCAATTATTACCACAATACCCACCGCCACAGGGGTGACGGGAAGAGCCGGTACCAACAGGCTCGGAGCGTCAAAAATGGCGCTCCTGGGCCTAGGTGGTAACAGGCTGGCGTTATTTAGGCTGGGGAGGGCCAGTAACAATGGTCCTCGCCCACCCTGGTAACGTCAGGCTTTTTCTGCTTTGTTGGTATCTGGCTGATACTGAATATACAGGGAACCCTGTGCGTTTTTTTTTCATAAATAAATAAAAAAATAAAATGCACAGGGTTCCCCCTATTTTCAGTATCAGCCAGATACCAACCAAGCAGCAACAGCCTGACGTTACCAGGGTGGGTGAGGACCATTGATACTGGCCCTCCCAACCTAAACAACGCCAGCCTGTTACTGCCTAGGCCCAGGAGCGCCATTTTTGACGCTCCGGCCTGTTGGTACCAGCTCTTCCCGGCACCCCTGTGGCGGTGGGTAATGGGGTAATAATTGGGGGTTAGCACCAGCTGTTTTGGGGGCTGACGCTAAGCCCTGACTTAGTAATGGATTCCGTCTATTAGCCAGCCTCTATTACTAAGCCTGAATATTCAATAGAAAAAAAACACAACACATTGGAAAATTTGTTTTATTTTAAAAAACACTCCCCCACAGCCCTCGTTAACCATTATAATAAAATTTAAAAAATCAAGTTCCTCCGTCGTAATCCATCGAATCCGTTGTAATCCTCTGCTTACACAGATCTGAAACGAGAAGAAAAAAACACAAAAAAATGGGTTAGGACATTTTTTGCGCTCTCTGCCCATAATGCAATGTCTACCTAAACAGGGAGACTCCAATTGGTGCAAAACTACAACTCTCAGCATGCCCAGACAGCCTTTGGCTGTCTGGGCATGCTGGGAGTTGTAGTTTAGCAACAGCTGGAGTCTCCCTGTCTGGGTAGACACTGGCAGAAGGGTCTGTTCCCATTATCCAAAACGGACAATGTGAACAGAGCTTCAGACTTACTAGCCTGGATCTAGTCTGTAGCTCCACCCCTAATGATGTCATCACTAGGGGCGGAGCTACACGGACCCGCGGGGACTGGACGGAGGTAAGGGGACTTCTCCATCTTCTGTATACACTATATACAGCTATCTATAGATAGCTGTATATAGTGTATACCGCCCAAAGGGTTAACCTACACTGTCCAGCAGTGTAAGTTAACTCTTTCCTTGCCAGGCTGGCTTAGCGCACAGCTCAGCAAGATTTACGTGAGCCAGCAATGTGTATACTGTATACACATTGCAGGCTCACTGTAAGTTCTTGCTGGGCAGTAGGTATACGATGTATATCTACTGCTCAGCATCAGCTGATCTCCTGGCTCTGTATCCTTGAGAACAGCTGATCCTGACAGTCACTTCAGGAGGATCGCAGCAGGTGTCAGGAGGAGTGACATCCGCTGTGATCTGGCCCTTACTGCAGGTACTACTGCTCCCACTCTGCTGGGAGCTGTAGTACCTGCATTAATAGACAGATCGCAGCGAGTGTCACTCCTCCTGACACCCGCAGTGATCCTCCGGTATAATGTATAGATATGGGCGGCTGCTCTTCTATGGTCCCCTGCACTGACGTATATATACACATATTCCTATTTCCCGCAGAGCTGTGATTGACTGGAACCATCTGACCAATCACAGCTCTGCGGGAAAAATGAATAGATGTATATATACGCCAGTGCAGGGACCATAAAAGAGCAGCCACATCTATACATTATACAGGATCGCAACTGACCCCTGCGATCTGTCAATTAGTACAGGTAACTACTACTCCTATCATGGAACAGTGTGTTCCATGCTGGGAGTAGTAGTACTACCTAAAAAATGTAAAAAAAAATAAAAAGTGAAACACACACACACATTTTTATTATTGTCGGCTACATTTTTAGTGCCCTACCCGCCCACATAAATTGATCCCTGTTTAAAAATGAAATAACATTTTGTTATAAAAAAGATAAATTTCATTTTTTTGCCATCACTACTGTATCTTTTTTATTATTATTTTTTTATGGTACCCTACTAAATTTTAATTAAAAAGGTTTCTCCAACACTTTTTTGGATCGCTAAAGTCCAAAAGAGAATAAAAAACGCCTGAAAAAACGCCAAATTTGAAACCCACATGGCGTTTTTCTTGGTGTTTTTTCACTCCCATAGACTTCTATGGGAGAAAAATGCCAAGATTTAAAAAAAAAAAACGCCAAAGTCTTGACAAGAGGTCGTTTTTTTAAAAACTGCAAAGGAGCCCAAAAACACCAAAAGGAGTAAAAAAAACGACAAACTGAAAAACGCTAAGTGGATTTGGCATTTTGCAGTTTACTATTGACTTGCAGCTAACATCTGGCCGTTTTTATTGGCGTTTTTGTAAAAAAAAAAAAAACAAGTGGAAACCTAGCCTAATGTAGACCTGGTAACATTTGCAGACAGAGAGCAGTTTTTGTACGTTTTGGCTTTCCCTCAAGGAACAAAGAAGCATGAATAAAATATGGTTATTAAAGAAGGTGAAGGAAAACTGATAGATATTTTAGGTCAAGAATGATAGTAGCCAGATACATTGTTCTCTTTCCCCTAAAATTGGTCTCCTAACATTTATAAACTGTATACATTACACATGAAGCATCAACTCGTGAACTTCCTGGGATTTATTTGGACTTTTTGGAGTTTCCTTTCCTTAAGATAAGAAACACAGCAATTTAGGTTCAAATGAAGTTAATATTTTATAACAAACTGGAGAATCAAAGTTCAAAGACTTCCTGGTTAGTCACTAAAATATATGTGCAGAGAGGCAAATTTGTCTTGTAGGGCACTTTGTTCTTTAATTAGATGCGTTTTTATCAGCCCTACAATTAAAAAAAGAATCTATTTTTGCATTGCCAAATTATATTCCTGTCTGGTTAATACTGAGTACTGGACCACGGAAAATTCAGACAATTCTGCTTCATTACACTTTATTATGTATAGAAAAGCAAAAACATTTAATAAAAACAATTATCATTTCTTTATATGATGTCAACCTATTTCATTGCACTGTACAGAGCCTTAAAGGGGTACTCCGGTGGAAAACTTTTTTTTTTTTTTTTTACTCAACTGGTGCCAGAAAGTTAAACAGATTTGTAAATTACTTCTATTAAAAAATCCTTCCAGTACTTATTAGCTGCTAAATACTTCAGAGGAAATTCTTTTCTTTTTGGAACACAGAGCTCTCTGCTGAATCACGAGCACAGTGCAATCCATTTTAAGAACTGTCCAGAGTAGGAGAAAATCCCCATAGCAAACATATGCAGCTCTGTTCAGTTCCTAAAATGGACAGAGATGTCAGCAGAGAGCACTGTGCTCGTGATTCAGCAGAGAGCACTGTGTTCCAAAAAGAAAATAATTTCCTCTGTAGTATTCAGCAGCTAATAAGTACTGGAAGGATTAAGATTTTTTGATAGAAGTAATTTACAAATCTGTTTAACTTTCTAGCACCAGTTGATAAAAAAAAAAAAAGTTTTCCACCGGAGTACCCCTTTAACCTACTGTCCCCACCAGGACTTCAAATCTTAAAGAACTGTAGTGCAATATAACTTATCCCCTATCACAACAGTATTAGGAGGGCATACAAAGACTCCTCAAACCACCCACAGCTATAAACCAAAAGTGCTACTGATAAAAACTACAGAGCATGGAGCAAAATGAAATGAAAGATGTCATTACAAAGTACAATTGGTTGTGGGAAAAACAATCCCTCCTATGGGTCTGCGAATAGAAAAAGAAAAAGAGTTATGCCTCTTAAAAGGCGAGGAGGAAAACTTAAATGAAAATTTCTTGTGTCCACAAGGCCAGAATGGGCTGTGTCCTTTAGGGGGTTAACGATTTGTATTTGTTATCCAATTTACCACTGCTCACCTGGGGTTCAAGAAAGGGTGCTGTTATAGTTGTCGCAGGGCAGGTAGTAAGTTATATGATGATCTCATAGATTAGATTTGCGTAACCTAGAAAATTAGACCATTGGGTGGCGGCCTCGCTTGTCTGCTGGACATTCACATAATAAACAGATGTACTTGTATGTACTGCTGACAAGTGATGAAAAAGAACATTTAGAATTAGTTTGTCTTTTGAGAAATCAGCAAATCAGGATATTTTAGGAACAAAGAATTTGTACATAAATTTGTTTACACCTTCACCCTTAAGGAGTTATCCAGTCTTTTTAACCCCTTAAAGGGGTACTCCGCTGCCCTCTGTCGGAAGCTCCGCTCCCCAGCGTCCGGAAGTTTATTGTTCCGGACACTGTGTGCGGGCTTCCGTGTTGAGGGCCGCCCCTCGTGATGTCACGCCCGCCCCCTTTGTGACGTCACGCCCGCCCCCTCAGCGAAAGTTTTTGCGAAGGGGACGCGATGGCCGTCACGCCCCCTTCCCATAGACTTTTGTTGAGGGGGCGGGCGTGATGTCACGAAGGGGGCGAGCGTGACGTCACGAGGGGCATCCCTGAACATGGAAGCCCGCACACAGCGTCTGGAACAGTAAGCTTCCAGATGCTGGGGAGCGAAGCTTCCGACACAGGGCAGCTGAGTACCCCTTTAAAGGGGTATTCCAGTAAAAACATTTGTTCCTATCAATTGGGTCCAGAAAGTTAAACAGATTTGCATATTACTTATATTAAAAAAATCTTAATCCTTCCAATAATTATCAGCTGCTGAAGATGAGTTGTTATTTTCTGTCTTGCAACAGTGCTCTCTGCTGACATCTCTGCTTGTCTCAGGAATTGCACAGAGTGGAAGAGGTTTGCTACGGGGATTTGCTTCTACTCTGGACAGTTCCCAAGACAGGTGTCATCAGAGAGCAGAAAAAAGTTTTCTCCTGGATAACCCCTTTAAGGACCAGGTCAATTTTTGTTTTTGCCCTTTCGTTTTTTCCTTCTCGTGCTATAACAGAATAAGTCTTATTTTTTCGTCTACACACCCAGATAAGAGCTTGTTTTTTGAAGGACCAATTTTACTTTGTAATGTCTTCATTCATTTTTCCATAACATATGCTCCAAAATGAAAAATATATATATATATTTTTGGAGGTGAAATAAAAAAGAAATAAAAAAAAAGCAATTTTGCAAATTTGGGGTGGTCTTTTTTTTTACGCCATTCAATGTGCGGTCAAACTAACGTAATCTTAATTCTTTAGGTCGTCAGGATTAAAACAATACCCAATCTGTATAGTTTGCATCATGTTTTACTAATTTTATGAAATTCTAAACTTTTTAGATTTTTTTTTTCTTATTGCCATTTTCCAACCCCTATAATATTTTTGTTTTGTTTAACTGCCTATATGAGTGCTCTGTAGTTTTTATTGGTATCATTGTGGGATATGATGTCATACAAAAACCGCAATTCTGAGGTTTCATATTTTTTTTTTTTTACATTTACGTCATTTACTATATGGGATGAATAAAGTTATATTTTAATAGTTCAGACAATTACGCACGTGGCGATACCATATGTTCATTTTTATTATGTTTACATGTTTTTATTTGGAAAATGGGAAAAGGGGGCTGATTTAAACTTTTTACATGGAAGGGGTTAATGGGAGTTTTTTTTTAAACTTTTATTTAACTTATTTTTTTTTTTAACTTTTTTTAGTGCCCTTAGGGACTTTAAAGAGGAATAATTGGATTCCTCATACAGGTCAATGTAGTTCCGTAGAATGCAGAGCCATGGACGGGTAGGAAGGAGAGGTAAGGGCTTTCGGCTACCTCAGCAGTGGATCGCATTATTGGTGTTTAGAGCCTTCCTTTTGTGCGGTTTATTAAATATTCCCATGTCTCATCATTATTATCGAGGAGCAGAAATAAATTATATAGTGTCATCATTTCCCTAATCTTCACCATGGAATGTGATAATTATCAGTTCTCACGCAGCGCACAATTCGTGCTCTTTATTACCTAACATTAGATTCTGACAAGATGCCAAGCAATATTCAAGGGTTAGCACACAGCTCTTTTGGGCCAAACTTACAGTATACTACAGGATATACAAATAACAGAGAATACAGGTATTTATTCAAATTGTAATCCAAATAACATATGCTAGGCAATGAATGTAAAATGACATCCCAACCTTCTTACCTGCATTTTATATTCTGGCATAAATTATATATTCAAAAAACCTGGTTAATATTCAGCACTATTACCTGTTGGATTTGCCAAGCAATAGAATCATTTTGGACAGTTCATACTACATTTTCAGTTATTGTCAATGAAATAATAGATTTAGGGTGTATTCACACATAAAATATCCTGCGCATATTTGAATATGCAGATTTGATGCTGCTGATCTCAATGTATGCTAAATAAGTGCAGGACACTGTATATGTGAATACACCCTTTACCTTCTAAAATGATGGCATATGTCTAGGACCTGCTCCCACCACTGGTTTTTTAGAGGCGGTAGCACTTTGGACACCTGGCTGTGCAGGGTACTACAGCACCATTCAAATGAGTGGTATATTTTGACCTCTCAGAAAACTGATATGAGCAGTCATAGATATACAGATACATAAAAGAGGTGCAAAGATGGCGCTATATAGTGCAGTCATTTTGTACCAAGTCAGGTAGTGCAGTATAGGTGACAAATATCAGCTCATCTTGCAGTGTTGCATCAGGCTCAACACTATGAAGCGCTTTGAGAATGAAGATTTCGTAAAGCAGCCGGCGTTCTCAGAACGGTGGGAAATGCAGGTACACAGTGGAGATAAGGATAGCCTGGCAGGGTTCTCCTTGCATCCGATAAAAGATCTGACTTCAAGCTCGCGGTGCTTAGCCCGGAGAAACGGTGGTGGTGAATTCAGGGTGTCTTTTTATTTTGCAGGTACTTAGACAACGTGTTTCGAAGGGATTCCCCCTTCTTCCTCAGGTCACTATACTGACCTTCTGAAAAAAAGTCGGATCTTTTGTCAGATGCAAGGAGAACCCTTCCAGGGCTTTCCTTACCTCCACTGTGTACCTGCATGAGCAGTCCTAGAACACACTCATTTTCCTTGTCACTTTCAAAATTTGACAAAAGTCAAGAAAAATTACAGAAATTGGGGGGAAGCAACAGTGCTGATTTTCATTTTTTGTCAAGAATGGTGTATCAGCTGTTATATTTAAAGTAGAACATGATGTTTGGAGACCATTAGTACATACTGGACTAGATTTACTATTACAAATTCACCTTAATTCTGGCATATATTTGTGCTAAAAACTTACATGACTTGCACCACATTCATATGTTGAGACACTTTTTAGACACTTTCCGACGGTTCTAACAAAAGTAACATGGCCATATAACAGCGTGGGGTTTCAGTACATAGGGACATAATTCTGGTTTAAAGTAAGCCAACTAATAGGGGCTCTAAAACCTGACTAGTTTCCATGAGTAAGAGAAGCATAATGCATGCAGGTATAGGATTGTTTGATATGAATTCTCCAATGATGTTTTAATATGTTTGTTCACATTCATGAAGTCAGTTTTAATGAATTATAAAGTTTATGGGATTTTAAAGATCTAAACGTGTGCTGAAAGCAGCACTTCTCTTCTGGAGTAACCTCAGACTAGACAGTCTTCAGATTTAAACAGCTTGAGCCTCTGAGATAAATCATTTGAATACTTAAAGGGGTACTTCGGTGAAAAACTTTTTTTTTTAAATCAACGGGTGCCAGAAAGTTAAACAGATTTGTAAATTACTTCTATTAAAAAATCTTAATCCTTCCTGTACTTATTAGCTGCTGAATACTACAGCGGAAATTCTTTTCTTTTTGAAACACAGAGCTTTCTGCTGACATCATGACCACAGTGCTCTCTGCTGACATCTCTGTCCATTTTAGGAACTGCCCAGAACAGCATATGTTTGCTATGGGGATTTCCTTTTATTCTGAACACTTCCTAAAATGGACAGAGATGTCAGTAGAGAGCACTGTGCTCATGATGTCAGCAGACAGCTCTGTGTTTCAAATGGAAAATAATTTCCACTGTAGTATTCAGCAGCTAATAAGTACAGGAAGGATTAAGATTTTTTAATAGAAGTAATTTACAAATCTGTTTAACTTTCTGGCACCAGTTGATTTAAAAAAAAAAAAAAAGTTTTTCACCGCAGTACCCCTTTAAATTCTTAGACAGTACTTTAATACATTATCAACCAGAACAGCTCCCATGGACCACACCACCACAATCTTATACCAAGTACCATGATCTATGTGAGAGTCCTAATCACTACACTATATACAGCTCCACAATACATTGTACACTAAAGAACCAGAAACTAGCATAACCACTGCATGAAAGAACTTTACTTTATTAGGTAATTGATAAAATCACAAAAAGCACATATGGCAGCACCTATTTCACTAGAGTGCATAGTGCAATAACCCATAACGGTATCTGGGCTGCTACAACCTAAAACGGAATCAAATGTTCTCTAATAACTGCCCCTGTATGAACCACAAGTATACTCATAATGTTGCCTGTCCAGACTAGCCCCGACGTTCGTTTCGTCACCAAACTTTATCAAGGGAAGCCATCTCCCACTGTTTCTGAAACCTTAGATATCCCTAACTGAGCACACTCACCTGCTCTTAACCGCCAACTTCCGGATGCCGGTACATGCGCTTGTGTCAGGCGGAACCATGTGTCACGCTACTGCCATGTCACCAGAACCCAGCGCAGGCGAAACAAAAAATGTTCAGGCATGTGCTGTGAACCTTCAGACGCCCGGAGCGAGGTACATCCAGGCACCATGCGCATGTGCACTACGGCGGAACACGGCGGACATTTATACTACTGACTTTATTTGTACATGTCCTCCCTTGTTCTATGAAAGTGCACTTTCCAAGTTAATGAAAATAAAAATTTTAATAAAATTAATAAGAGAATTAGGTACAATAAAAATAATCTCCATATATATATATATATATATATATATATATATATATATATTTATATATAGTAAATTTGAGTAGCCGTATTAGTCCAGTGATGCAGATGCAAATCATAAAATGTTGCAGTATCTTGTAATACCTTTTTTATTGGACTAACCTTAGTCCAGTGATGCAGATGCAAATCATAAAATGTTGCAGTATCTTGTAATACCTTTTTTATCGGACTAACCTAAATTTATTGCACACAAAGGATCCACGCAACGCGTTTCAAAGCCGTTCCGGCTTTTTCGTCAGGCTCGTCTAACGACGCGCCTGATGAAAAAGCCGGAACGACTTTGAAACGCGTTGCGTGGATCCTTTGTGTGCAATAAATTTACCCATATATACTTCTTGTGGCAGCGCGATTCATCTCCCTTTTCTTGGATCTCCTTTTATCTACATTTGCGCCTGGACACTGGGAGCCGCAGCAGCCGCGATTACCCTTTCAAAATTGAGGAAAAATAAGATTGCTTCAAGCATGTTATGCTCCTTTAAATTTACCTTGGGCAATTAACAGGTGTGGGCAATATAAAAATCACACCAGAACGCAGATAAGGAGAGAAGTTCCCATACTCTTTGCATTTTGTGTCTATGTGTGCCACACTAAGCATGGACAACAGAAAGAGGAGAAGAGAATTGTCTGAGGACTTAAAATATCAACAATCTTAAGGTTACAAGTCCATCTCCAGACATCTAGATTTGCCTTTTTCCACAGTGTGCAACATTATCAAGAAGTTTGCAACCCATGGCACTGTAGCTAATCTCCCTGGACATGGATGGAAGAGAAAAATTGATGAAAGGTGTAATCGCAGGATAGTCCGGATGGTGAATAAGCAGCCCCAAACAAGTTCCAAAGATATTCAAGCTGTCCTGCAGGCTCAGGGAGCATCAGTGTCAGTGCAAACTATCCGTTGACATTTAAATTAAATGAAACCCAGGAGTACACCACTGCTGATGCAGAGACCTAAAAAAGCAAGACTACATTTTGCCAAAATTAACTTAAGTGAGCCAAAATCCTTCTGGGAAAACCTCTTGCGGACAGATGAGACCAAGATAGAGCTTTTTGGTAAAACACACCATTCTACTGTTTACCGAAAACAGAATGAGGCCTACAATGAAAAGAACACAGTATCTACAGTAAAATATGGTAGATGTTCAATGATGTTTTGGGGTTGTTTTGCTGCCTCTGGCACTGGGTGCCTTGAATGTGTGCAAGGCATCATCAAATCTGAGGATTACCAATGGATTTTGGGTCACTCTATAAAGCCCAGTGTCAGAAAGCTGAGTTTGCATCCAAGATCTTCCAGCAGGGCAATGAGGGAAAGTTGCTAAGTTGCCCATGGCAACCAATCAGATCGCTTCTTTCATTTTTGAAAAGGCCTCTGCAAAATGAAAGAAGTGATCTGATTGGTTGCTATGGGCAACTCAGCAACTTTTCCTCTGGACAGGTTTTGATAAATCTCCCCCAATGACCCCAAACATACATCAAAAAGCACCCAGAAATGGATGGCAACAAAGCGCTGGAGAGTTCTGAAGTGGCCAGCAATGAGTCCAGATCTAAATCCCATTGAACACCTGTGGAGAGATCTTAAAATTGCTCTTGGGAAAAGGCACCCTTCCAATAAGAGAGACCTGGAGCAGTTTGCAAAGGAAGAGAGGTCCAACATTCCGGCTGAGAGGTGTAAGAAGCTTATTGATGGTTATAAGAAGCAACTGATTTCAGTTATTTTTTCCAAAGGGTGTGCAACCAAATATTAAGTCAAGGGTGCTAATAATTTTGTACAGCCCATTTTTGGAGTTTGGTGTGACATTATGTCCAATTTGCTTTTCTTCCTCACTTTTTTGGTTTAGTTCCAATATACACATAAAAGGGAATTAACGGAGAACCCCTTTAAGGACTCTGCTTTCTCAGTAGCCTTTTCTTTAGGGACACCAACCTTCACAGGCTCATCTGCAGGCTGATAATTCTTGGTTCCTTTAGGCCTCTCTTCACCCACACCTTCAGACGTGTCACTGGCTTTACTTGCAGCTTCTGCGGTTATCTCTGACTTAGCTTCTGTCTCAGAGAACTTCTCTGCCTCAGCATTTTCACCATCCAATGTCCATATTTCTGCAGCTTTCAAGGACCTTTCAGTCTCAGCTTTAGAGGACTTCTCATATGGCTTCCTCTCATGGTCTTCAGACTCTACCGTTTCTTGAGTCCATTGCTAAGACTCCGCCACTTTTAGAGAAAGCATCTCAGTCTCCAGTAGCTTTAAAGGGGTACTCCGGTGGGAAACTTTTTTTTTTAAATCAACTGGTGCCAGTAAGTTAAACAGATTTGTAAATCACTTCTATTAAAAAATCTTAATCCTTCCAGTACTTTTTAGGGGCTGTATACTAAAGAGAAATCCAAAAAAGAAATGCATTTCCTCTGATGTCATGACCACAGTGCTCTCTGCTGACCTCTGCTGTCCCTTTTAGGAACTGTCCAGAGCAGGAGAAAATCCCCATAGCAAACATATGCTGCTCTGGACAGTTCCTAAAATGCCTTTTACAGTATTGTGCTCAAAGAGTTGACAAATTTACCCACAAAAGAAGACCCCTCCCCAAATTTTCATCAGGATTATTCTCAACTTATCACCAATGCATACAGAAACGGTATACTCAACAAAAATGAGAGACAATTTCTAACAGTATCCACTCTCCCAATTGGCATTTTTCTATCATTTACCCAAAATACACAAAAGTTTACAAAATCCACCAGGAAGACCAATAATCTCCGGTATTGGATCACTTACCAGCCAATTATCACATTTTATAGACCTATACTTGCAAAAAATTGTCATTACTCTCCCCTCCCGCCTGAAAGATTCAGCCAGTCTAATCCGTGATCTCATAGATTTACGTTGGGAAACTCATTATCTTTTTCTGACCCTGGATGTAACATCTTTATATTCCAATATCCGCCATGATCTCGGCCTAAACACTACAGCTGATTTTCTCCAAAGGGAGAGCCTGGAAAAGGGTCAAATCAAGTTCCTACTGGATGGCCTTGAATTCATTCTAACACATAATGTGTTCAGCCATGAAGGCCAACTTTATTACCAAGAAAAGGGAAAGGCAATGGGGACCCGTGTGGCCCCCAGTTACGTCAACCTTTTTATGGGGGGGTTCGAAGCGGAATATATACATGGATCTGTTGTCTTCAATAAAGATATTCTCTATTACAAGCGTTATATCGATGACTTGTTCATCATCTGGAAGGGAGGCATAGAAGGCGCCGAAAAATTAATCAGTCATCTCAATAATAACACATGGGATTTGGAATTCAGCCCAAATATGAACCCTGATAATATAGTGTTCCGGGACTTGGAAGTAAGCCATGAGGAAAATCGAATAACAACACGTACACATTTCAAACCAGTAGACACGAACAGTTTTCTGGATTTTAAAAGTGGTCACTATTATGGACATTAATCAACGGGTTTAGTCAGGTTTTCTTTACTCTAATTGTCGCAAAATTGTCGCAACTGCGACTACACGATTTTTCGTGCGACATTTTGACTGGAAAGCGAGAAAAGCAAGTTTTCCTAAAATTTACTATGTAGTAATAATTTTAAAATGGACTACGGGTAGTCAGGTATTTATTAACTGCGACAGTCCCAACTGCGCAAAAAAAAGTCGCAACAGCGTTAAAAATTGACTAAATTTACTCCAGCTCAAACATGGAGCAGAAAAAGCTACTACCAAAGTAAAAAAGGAAAAATTGCTTACGTGAAAGAAAATTATCAACAGGCTGAAACCAGTTGATAAATACGTCGCACATAAGCAAAAAAAAAGTAAGGAAAAAATTACTAAAAAAAAAGAATACATAAGCAAACATTGATAAATGTCCCTCTATAAGAATTGGCTGAAAAATATACCTTTCAGCCAATATCGTAGGATACGGAGGAATTGTACCAAAACAGAGGACTATAAGTTACAGTCCAAAATATTACAGGACCGCTTCAGACAACAAAAACTATCCCGAAGCTATCCTTAAAGATGCATTTACCCGTAACCTGTTAAGCAATGAATCAGCATTGCTCCCTCCCACTCTTAATTAAGATCTGGATCCAACACCCAACTCTGCCACCACCATAGCCAAAAAGAAAAAAAACACGAACTTCGGAACAAATTTTATCACAACATATAATAGCCAACATAAAGAAATACGAAGAATTTTAAAAAACAACTGGCACATCCTTCAGCAAGATTCCATCCTGAAAACAATTTTACTAACTGCTCCCGCATTCACATTTCGGAGAGCAAAGACTTTGAGAAATATGTTAGCACCAAGTCGTCTAAGAAAAAAGAATCTGAAAACTTCAACATCTCCCCAACAGAAAACAACCCCCCTTCCTAAAGGCTCATACAAATGCAGGCAAAAGGGCTGCCTTTGTTGCCAAAACTTCTCTCACAAAAAGATCTCGTTCACTTCCAACATCACCTCTGTTACATTTCCTATCAAAATCCATCTGGACTGCAGTTCAAATTTTGTTATTTATCCAATTGAGTGCAAGTGTGGGTTACAATACGTTGGACGCACAACACAGACCCTTAGAAGACGTCTAAACGGACACCGGTATAACTGCACAAAAGGACTCCTCAAGCAAAGTGTCTCCAGTCACATCACTGAGAAGCATAATAAGGACTTCTCTTTTATTAATAATACACCAATAGAACAGATTTCAGCCGACTGTGACAATAGGACTCAGATCCTGAATAAACGTGAAGCGTACTGGATTTTGAAATTGCATTGTCTTTATCCAGATGGACTTAATGAGTGTATAGAATTTAAATATTACCTAATTATTTGGCCAATACCGTTTTAATGGGTGTATAACTATAACTAATTATTCAATACTGTTCTTATACACTCCTACTAATTTAATCAAATCTATAGTACACACCATCTAACTCCCTGATATTGTATTATAACCCCCACCCTTTTTATCTCCCCTTCCCCCCTCTACCATCTCTACATTCATACCCCCCATCCTCTGTTTACCTTAATTACATCCATTACATAAGCACCCATCTTCATACAAGCTCATACCCACTCAATCATAACCTCATACATTTAATCTATCCAACAGATACCCACAGACTTTTTCCATCATAACCACACATAGCACCAGACAATATTTATCATATTTACAAAACCCCTTTAAACAGAATATTGAATCAAGATACACTAGCCATTCTTCAAGTTTAGCCCCCAGTCTACCAGCCACCCTCTCACCCTCACCCCCTCTCCACACACCATATATTGATATGCTTTTCCATATTAGTATATCTAAATAAAGCCCATTCAGCATATTCAAATATAACCTAATGCCAATTCAATGGCTGTAGCCAGCGCAGCGGCATCGCTATGTATGTGCCGCAGATCTCTCGCACTGATACCCGGCCTACAGGGAGACACGGCGCACAGGCGTCCGTGTCTCCTTGACAACCGGAGAGCGTCCACTACGTCACGCAGCCTCACACATTCCCTGCTGCGCGCCGCTAACCAGCGGCGTCTGCGCATCCATAGCAACCACTCTAGAAGGGATTGGAAGTGACACGCCGGGATTCCCTGCTTGTATAAGCGCGCTCCCAGCTCGCGCTCACACACCACGCCGGCACCAAGCATAGACAGGACCAAGACCAGGTAACTCCTCTTCAAGCAAGAAAACACTGCATATCTTTCTTTAATTCCCCTTCTAATATACTATCTTTTCCTCTCATAGTACACTCACACTATATCTACAAAAAAGAGTGGTAAGTCCTTATCTTGTATTTACAAGAATCCTGTTGCCTTCTAATGTGTAATAGATGCCTCAAATAAAGGGGCTAGGTAACCAGAAATCAACATTGTATGTTGCTCACTATGATGTACTGTCTCACTCACAAATTTGAATGGATCATATACTCCATATACTCCATATACTATTTGCTATGGTTTTAGAAGTATACTATTATTATTTTTTAACCAGAACATGAATTGTATATTGCTCAATGATGAATTCACACATGTACATGTATTGATATGTGGAAAAAAATTTAAACACATAATTTATTTATTTACCTTCCACTGACTAAAAACGGTGGCCATGTTTGGATATTTTTATATATATATATATATATATATATATATATATATATATATATATATATATATATATCTTTTAATACTGTTTTTATAGTATCCTTGTTATGGGCCTGAGGAAGGCTTAACCCCTTAAGGATGCAGCCCATTTTCACCTCTAGGACGCAGCCCTTTTTTGCACATCTGACCACTGTCACTTTAAACATTAATAACTCTGGAATGCTTTTACTTATCAATCTGATTCCGAGATAGTTTTTTCGTGACATATTCTACTTTAACATAGTGGTAAATTTTTGTGGTAACTTGTATCCTTTCTTGGTGAAAAATTCCCAAATTTGCTGAAAAAATTAACTTTGAAGCTCTCTGCTTGTAAGGAAAATGGATATTCCAAATAATTTTGTTTTTTGGATTCCCATATACAATATGTCTACTTTATGACTGCATCATAAAATTGACGTGTTTTTAGTTTTGGAAGACATCAGAGGGCTTCAAAGTTCAGCAGCAATTTTACAATTTTTCACAAAATTTTCAAAATCGCTATTTTTCATGGACCAGTTCAGGTTTGCAGTGGATTTGAAGGGTCTTCATATTAGAAATACCCCATAAATGACCCCATTATAAAAACTACACCCCCAAAGTATTCAAAATGACATTCAGTAAGTGTTTTAATCCTTTAGGTGTTTCACAGGAAAAGCAGCAAAGTGAAGGAGAAATTAAAAATCTTCATTTTTTACACTTGCATGTTCTTGTAGACCCAATTTTTGAATTTTTACAAGGGGTAAAAGGATAAAATTTATAATTGAATTTGTAGCCCACTTTCTCTCGAGTAAGCACATACTTCATATGTCTATGTAAAGTGTTCGGCAGGCGCAGTAGAGGGCTCAGAAGCGAAGGAGCGACAAGGGGATTTTGGAGAGTTCGTTTTTCTGAAATGGTTTTTGGGGGGCATGTTGCATTTAGGAAGCCCCTATGGTGCCAGAACAGCAAAAAAAAAAAAAAAAAACCCACATGGCATACCATTTTGGAAACTAGACCCCTTGAGGAATGTAACAAGGAATTAAGTGAGCCTTAATACCCCACAGGTGTTTCACGACTTTTGCATATGTAAAAAAAAATATTTTTTTTCACTAAAATGTGTGTTTCCCCCCCCCCCCCAAATTTCAAATTTTTGCAAGGGTTAATAGTAGAAAATACCCCCCAAAATTTGTAACCCCATCTCTTCTGAGTATGGAGGTATGCCATAAGTTGACCTGAAGTGCACTACGGGCGAACTACAATGCTCAGAAGAGAAGGAGTCATATTTGGCTTTTTGAGAGCAAATTTTGCTCTGGGGGCATGCCGCATTTAGGAAGCCCCTATGGTGCCAGGACAGCAAAAAAAAAAAAAACCCACATGGCATACAGTTTTGGAAACTAGACCCCTTGGGGAATGTAACAAGGGATAAAGAGAACCTTAATACCCCACAGGTGTTTAACGACTTTTGCATATGTAAAAAAAACATTTTTTTTACACTAAAATGCTTGTTTTCCCCCAAATTTTACATTTTTACAAGGGATAATAGCAGAAAATACCCCCCAAAATTTGTAACCCCATCTCTTCTGAGTATGGAAATACCCCATAAGTGGACGTGAAGTGCACTGGGGGCGAACTACAATGCTCAGAAGAGAAGGAGCGTCATTGAGCTTTTGGAGAGAGAATTTGGCCATGTGCATTTACAAAGCCCCCCGTGGTGTCAGAACAGTGGACCCCCCACATGTGACCCCATTATTACAACTACACCCCTCACGGAATGTAATAAGGGGTGCAGTGAGAATTTACACCCCACTGGCATTTGACGGATCTTTGGGACAGTGGGCTGTGCGAATTAAAAATTTTATTTTTCATTTTCACAGACCCCTTGTAACATTCCGTGAGGGGTGTAGTTTCCAAAATGGGGTCACATGTGGGTATTTATTGTTTTGCGCTTATGTCAGAACCGCTGTAAAATCAGCCACCCCTGTGCAAATCACCAATTTAGACCTCAAATGTACATGGTGCGCTCTCACTCCTGAGCCTTGTTGTGCGTCCGCAGAGCACTTTGCGCCCACATATGGGGTATTTCCATACTCAGGAGAAATTGCGTTACAAATTTTGGGGGCTTTTTTCTTTTACCGCTTGTGAAATTTTAAAGTATGTGGCAACACCAGTATGTTAGTGCACAAAAATGTTTTTTTTAACACTAACATGCTGGTGTAGACCCCAACTTTACCTTTTCACAAGGGGTAAAAGGAGAAAAAGCCCCCCAAAATGTGTTAGGCAATTTCTCCCGAGTACGGCGATACCCCATATGTGGCCCTAAACTGTTGCCTAGAAATACGACAGGGCTCCAAAGTGAGAGCGCCATGCGCATTTGAGGCCTAAATTAGGGATTTGCATAGGGGTGGACATAGGGGTATTCTAAGCCAGTGATTCCCAAACAGGGTGCCTCCAGCTGTTGCAAAACTCCCAGCATGCTTGGACAGTCAATGGCTGTCCGGAAATGCTGGGAGTTTTTGTTTTGCAACAGCTGGAGGCTCCGTTTTGGAAACACTGCCGTAGGATACGTTTTTCATTTTTATTGGGGGGGGGGTCAGTGTATGTGTGTATATGTAGTGTTTTACTCTTTATTGTGTGTTAGTGTTGTGTAGTGTAGTGTTTTTAGGCTACATTCACACTGACGGCGGATTACACTGAGTCTCCCGCTAGGAGGGAACTCACTGTAATCCGCCGCCAGTGTGAATGTAACCTGTACATTCACATGGGAGGGGGAGCTAAACTACAACTCCCAGCATGCACTGACAGAACGTGCATGCTGGGAGTTGTAGTTTTGCAACAGCTGGAGGCACACTGGTTGAAAAATACTGAGTTAGGTAATAGAACCTATTACCTAACTCGGTATTTCCCAACCAGTGTGCCTCCAGCTGTTGCAGAACTACAACTCTCAGCATGTACTGATTGCCAGCTGGAGGCACGCAAGTACTACTCCCAGCATGCCGAGACAGCCTTTTGCTGTTCCTGAATGCTGGGAGTTGTAGTTTTGCAAGATTTAGAGGGGTTCAGGCTGGAGATCACTGACAGTGGTCGCTAAACTGTAGCCCTCCAGATGTTGCAAAAC
The DNA here is from genome assembly GCF_029499605.1 of Hyla sarda. Lineage (NCBI taxonomy): Eukaryota > Metazoa > Chordata > Amphibia > Anura > Hylidae > Hyla > Hyla sarda. The sequence continues at coordinate 22,825 of NW_026608096.1, forward strand.
TACAAATCTCAGCATGCTTAGACAGCAAACTGCTGTCTGGGCATGCTGGGAGTTGTAGTTTTGTAACATCTGGAGGGCTACAGTTTAGAGACCACTCTCAGCGATCTCTAGCCTGAACCCCATCTTGCAAAACTACAAATCCCAGCATGCCAACACAGCAAACTGTTGCCCTGCAGATGTTGCTAGACAACAGACTCCCGGACACGCCGCTGCCATACTCACCTCCACCGCCGCCATGATCACAGCCGCCGCCGTCATCTGGAGCTCCGCCGCCGGGTAAGTGACCGCCGCCGCTGCTACTACTCGGTTCCCCCCGCTTTGCCCGGACACCGATGGGTGGGCATAGCGGGGGGGGGGGGGAACCAAACTTTAACCCCCCCGCCCCCAGTCTGCTATTGGTCGGTCGCTCCGGCAGATCAATAGCAGGGATAGGAGGGGGTGGCACCCCTGCCACCTCACTCCTATCCCTTCAGGGGGGTCGAGGGTGTCTTGGACACCCCCGATCCCCCTTATTTTATTGCGGCGCTGCCGTTGGTGGGCAGGGGGAGAGCGCTCCCCCTGCAAACACCATAGATGCCGTGATTGGAACTGATCACGGCATCTATGGGGTTAATGCTGCCGGGACCGGCGCGATCGCGGCCCCGGCAGCTGAGGTGGGACTCCGGCTGTGATTGACAGCTGAGTCCCGCGGGCGACCTCCTGCGCTGCCCGCGGCAGAGCAGGAGATCGCTTGGACGTATGCATACGTCCATTTGCGCGAACATTTAGTTCGCCTGGACGTATGCATACGTCCAATAGCGGGAAGGGGTTAATGCCGAAACGCGTTGTCCGAAAATACTGAATAAACATTTGCTTTGTCCTGTGCCGGCTTGTGTTCAATTACTGTTCTTCAAAAGGAGCAGCGCCTCCCCTGAATACCGTCATTTTTTCGTCCCATTGCTTACATTATATACTAAACCCCCTGAGGGAGCCCAGTGATGGTAAGGAGTGCAGCAGCCCCATACATCTGCAACCCAAACACCCTAATCTTACATACCAACCTGCGGATTGCTATTACGCATACCCCAGAAAGTCAGTATATCACCGAGGTGTGGTGAAGGGTTCACACCGAGATTGATATACATAATAAGGGAGCGCTCCCTGTCTCTTTTTTTCCTCTCCCTCTTGAAACTCATCTCCTTCACTCAGGACTCTGTGACAGTAAGCGCAGCACCCAGCTCCACATGTACTCTCTTCAGTACTTCTGCATTATCCACAGACATCTCGGAAGCTTCTTTTCCAGTCACCTCTTCCAGATGACCACACAATATTAACCCCTTTGGGCTCATCTTTATCCACAAGGTTCAGCATAGCTTCTTCTCTCTCGGTCTCAGTCACTTCTTCAAGGTGTCAGCATAACTCTAGCCCCACCTTGGGCTCATCTTTAACTGGTGGATGGAACCCATGTTCCTGTACCTGATCAGTTTCTAGTTTTACTACAGATTCTGTTTCAGTCAGAGGCACAGTTGTCACTTGAGTCCCTGGATCCTCTTGGACTTGACTCGCAGTCTGTTCTTCAGCTCTCCCAGCAGTCTGGCAGACCCTTATCTGACATATCTAGTGACTAATGACACTCTCTATCCTCAGCCTCTGTTGAGTAACTCAACTAGTGAGTGGTCCAAGTCGTGTTGTGAGCCTATCAGGTGCACCCGCTCTTGTTACCTGACAGTCTTCCCATAATTGCTGAAAAAATGGAAAATCCGTCCCCAGTTCTATATCATACTCCAGGGAGGGCTCTATTGCAACCTTGTGACTCACAGTACCATAGGGAGTAGAAATACAGACCTTAACAGTTTTACAACCCCAAATAACTGCCTGTATAGACACTATGACAGGGTCCGGCTTCACCAGACATATTATACCCCTAGGCTCTAGCAAAGCAATCATCTTTTTACCACCTACTACCAGCTCACACAGGTTTTCTTTTGTCCTGTCAGAGTTGGCAGCAGTATAACGTTACTTCAGAACACATAGGCATGACTGTTTGACAAGAAACATTATCACACTGCATAGGTTCAAAATTTACAGGACAGTTCACACAGTCAAGCAGTGACACACAACCCATCATTAGCTCAGGAACCTTTGTGTGCAGTTTCTCTGGCACATTCTCCTCATTCCACAACTGCCAAAAACATGGGAAGTTTCTGCCTAGTATAAACTCCACATTAGACTCTGCACACACCCACTCCAGCACTCCACACTCCAGCTTATGGCTTACTGTCCCATAACAGGTTTCAAAGTCAATTAGAACAGTCTTACCAGATTCCGGTTGAATCTTTACAAACAGTATTATGTCTGGCATGACTCTGGATACAGCCTGGTGACAGTCCAGTTCAACGTATAGCGGGATACCACCCACCATCAACTCACGGATCCTCACATCCATCTTTTCTAGCCTCCTGACCAGAGGATAATCAGGTGCGAAGATGTCCTCTTGCTGAACTGCAGCCAATTTCATCAAGGTGCTCACCATAGCATCAATCTTAGCGACAACTGGTTTCTGTCCACGTCGGTTGCTCCTAGCGATGGCATTTCAACATCGACCCATCTTTGCAAAACAAACAACACAGCTTACTGCTGTTGTGCTGAGCAGGTGGCCCCTCCACCTGTCTCCTTAGCTGAGAGAGCGCTCACTTGCTTGACGAGATCCATTGCCCCTAGCAACGCTTTCACCACGGGCTCAGTCCTGCTCTTGTACTCCACAGCTGGGCTTGGCCAACTTTCAACATGCAGGGTGGGTTGCTACTGGCAACAACTTACTCACTGTTCACACACAGCGTTTGCAGCCTCTTGCTGTGTGTACTTAGACTCCTTGTCTTGTCCACTTTACTGTTGTGGGTGTCACTCACAGCCCTGTCTGTGTGCTTCTAACAAGGACCCCTGTCCCCCCCCCCAAAAGCCACCTTGCTGTCTTCTGGGAAGAGCACACAATATTGTTTCCTTTCCTTACACTTACCACCATTCTGCTGGTCTCATTAATAAGGCACCTTATGAGCATCTCTGCTGGCCCACCTAGGAGAAAAAACTGGGAAAAAAAACCCTTTCATTGCCCTCAAACCTGCCTCAATGCCACAATATATACACACATATAGAATATTGCTGTCTACAGATACACATACAAAGCAACATGAGTTGAGTAAAAAGACAATTAGGATAGAAGAATCTACAGCCCAACTCTGATCATAGGTACAAAGACATCTACCTTGGATACCAGACAGCAACATTGCTTGTTTACATCCCCTGGAACCACCCCAAATGATAAAATGCTTTATACTGGAATGAGGATAAAGTTCATTGGTAAGCTTTTTTATTCTGATCATGATGTATAAACATTAGACTGCATTAACATTTATAATAATGTGTCCTCATAAACCTGCAAGGTTTAACAGTTGTTTAAACAGCGGCAGAGTTAATAACTATAACACAAGTTTAAAGACTGATATATCATGCTGGTAAAGCTCTATTCAGAGAAGTATACACTTCTATAATAATATATAATTTTCTATAAATATTACACAATCAGAAGTTGATGGTCAGCAGTGCTCATAGTCTGCTTTGATAAGTATCACAAGTGGTCAGGCACTTCGGGTATTCTGCTACATAAAGGATACTAGTGCTTGTATATGTAAAGGCATAAATATGAGGCACTCTTCTGCATTCATCTTCGGCGGTATAAAAATAAAGGCACCTACACATCTTAGTGACCTGAAAAGGCCCTAGGTTGCCAGTGTGTTGTAAGTACCACCAGGACCTTATTTAGCATTGGGCAGCCTTGTGCCTAGGGAAGCATTGTTGAGTGGAGCAGCCTTTAAATATGCCCAGGTTGTCTGATAACATTAAAGAAAAGCCTGTACTTACTTCACTCGCTCCCCTGAAGCCTATGTTAATATGGCATCCAATCTCCGCTAAAGTTTGCTTTCTGATGCTGCAGATGGTGCATCACATTGCCGCTCCCCCAATTACTGGCTTTGGCGGCACCCTTCAGCATCCAGTGATTGGCTGAGCGCAAATGCGTTATGCGATCTGCAGCACCAGGAAGTGAAGTTCCGCAGAGATTGGGAGCCTTGATAACAGAGGCTGCGGGAGAGCAAGGGAAGTTATCAGGCAGTGTAGGCACATTTATGTAAAATATGTTTTTTCTGGACAAAATTTTTTGCTGTATATTTGTCACAGATCTGAATAAAAAAAACTTCACCAAATGTGAAATAACACTTAGGCTATGTTCAGATGTCGGAAAATCTCATAGCGGATTTTCCGCAGACTGCAGGCGCCAGCATAATATGCCGGCACTATGGCCGCTTTGAAATGCGCGGTCTCTATAGATGGAAATGAATTTCCGTGCAAAGTCCACAGAAAGAATGGACTTGTCCATTCTTTCTGCGGACAGTGGAATAAAAATTTCTGCGACAGAAACATCTGATGTGGAAATTCCACCATGTGCACAGCGTAGCAGATTCCCATTAAATACATGCTGTGGATTCCGCACGGTTATTCTGACATGTGAACATAGCCTTAAGAGTACGTTTACACATAATGGGGGGTATTTGGTTTGAGTTCTCAGGACAGCAAAACTGTACATACAGCCTAGAGTACCCCACCTGCATTTTTACATTGCAGAAGAATAAAGATACATTTTAGAAGGCAAGCAACTAAGTGCCATACGCTTTTGGCTTTGCACACTAATTTGAGATACCTTTATAATTATTGTTTATAGGTACAGTAGATCTTGGACACAAGGTCACTAAGCTCGTAGCCTGAATAACAAAATAAGAATTATGAATCATCTTGGATAATTCCACATGTTACCGTTCCCATTAAACACTGACGCTCTCTAGGGACCTGAAGTTCATTTTACAAACACTTAGAGGAAATTACAAGTTAAATAACAGACACAACATTCCACTGGTTTCCTTTTGATTCCCAATTTGGAAAACCATAAATTTCCATAACCAACTGTTTCTATGTGCGCTCTTTATTTTTGTCTTCCAAGTAACACCCTTTTTGAAAGTTAATTGCTAGGTTTAGAATGTTCTTGTTTACACAGAATGTGTTGTGTGTGCTTTATTCTTGGAAATTTTTTTAGAGGATCCACCAAAATAAAAATGTAACTGTGGGTTGGAAATTTACTGTTATAAGGTAGATCATATGTAAATAAATAGAAGGGTCAAAACACAGGAAATATTAGTTATATTCCTGGACACACACTGTCCTTTTATTAGGGCCATAAATAACATCACTAGCATAAATAACTTTAAAAAATATTTTTGAAAGTACAGATTGTTCAGTAAATGCCTTGTGTACTGGAAACATAGAAAGATAGGACCATGTGGCCCATTTTTGCCCATATATTGTTAACTTTTAATTTTTAGATGTATATTAGCCGGCGTTGCCTGGTTTTTCCTTCATAATCCTTGTTGGGGAGAAAAATCAACAAAGGAGGAAGCTTTTGACTTCATATCCCATCCTCATATATTGTTGTCATATCCCAACTCCATATCCAGCCCTCATATTTCAACCTCATATCCCGTCCTCATATCCCCACCTCATATCCCGTCTTCATATCCCGTCCTTATATCTCCACCTCATATGCCATCTTCATATCCTGTCATCATATCTCAACCTCATATCCTGACCTCCTATCCCATCTTCATATCTCGGCCTCATATCCCGTCCTCATATCCCATCCTCATATCTTGACCTCCTATCCCGTCCTCATATCTCAACCTCATATCCCATCCTCATATCCCGACCTCCTATCTCAACCTCATGAGGATGGGATATGGGGACGGGATATGAGGACGGGAAATGAGGTTGAGATAGGAGCTCGGGATATGAGGATGGGATATGAGGATGGGATATGAGGTTGAGATATGAGGACGGGAAATATCCCTACCTCCTATCTCTACCTAAAATCCTGTCCTCACATCCCATCTTCATATACAGACCTCAAATCCTGTCCTTATCTCCAATCCGCATATCCTGTCCTCAGGTGGGACTGATTGTGATGAAGATATTGTAAGCTGAAAATAGAAGGGGACGTGGCTTTTTGGGACTGGGCGTGATTTGCACCTGTGAGGCCGGCAATATATTAGCCAACCAGGGTGGGGCTTGTAGCCTGTCTCCCCCCTCTCCCATTGTATGTGTGCTTAGTCAAACTGGAGGTAACTGGGGAGCAGTCTACAAGTCTGATCCAATGCTGCTGTATTTGCTTATCCGGCACAGGTAGGTTAATGTTAGGTCCCATACCACTTGAGAAACCTTGGCATTGGTGTGCGGGCTCAGGTATCTCCTTCATATAAGGATATACTGGCTAATGTCTCAATTTTACAACAGTTTTGAGGGTTAGCTAATGTCATTGTTTACATCTACCACAGTAGTGAACCTATATTGTGGTCCACAAATGCAGGACCTCCACCCCAACATAGGTGCACAACTGCACTTGGGGTTGAGCACCTCCTGCCATTTCAGACCACGTCAATGTAGTGATTTGCAAGCCAGACTGATGCACAAAAAGGGGTGGGGCTTAAATATTGGTGTGTCTTTGTGAGATGGGGTGTGGCTTGCAAGCCGGATTGCCACATTCATCAGGAGATGCAGAGTGGAGCTTGTGGAGTAAGGTACTGTAAGCCCCAAATACTTGCATGGGACTTGAAACAAAAACCCATATTTTATATAAGGGTGTAGGTAAGGGTTAATTTAACTATCATATCTTTTTATTTGACATATAAGTAATATGTGTACCAGGTATTATTGAAATATCTCCAGCCGTATGGAAGTTATGTGGGAACATACATTTCCCATTGATTTGCATGGGACTTTAACCCCTTAAGGACCACAGGTTTTTCCGTTTTTACACTTTCGTTTTTTCCGCCTCACCTTTTAAAAATCATAACCCTTTCAATTTTGCACCTAATAATCCATAAAAGCTTATTTTTTGCACCACCAATTCTACTTTTCAGTGACATCAGTCATTTTACCCAAAAATCTACGGTGAAATGGAAAAAATTAAAACATTGTGTGCCGAAATTGAAGAAAAAAAAAAACGCCATTTTGTAACTTTTGGGGGCTTCCATTTATACGCAGTAAATTTTTCGATAAAAATAACACCTAATCTTTATTCTGTAGGTCCATAAGATCAAAATGATACCCTACTTGTAGGTTTGATCTAGGCTTGATTTTGTCGTACTTCTGGAAAAAATCATAACTACATGCAGGAAAATGTATACGTTTAAAATTGTCATCTTCTGACCCCTATAACTTTTTTATTTTTCCGTGTACAGGGCCGGTATGAGAGCTAATTTTTTGTGCCGTGATCTGAAGTTTTTATCGGTATCATTTTTGTATTAATCAGACTTTTTGATCGCTTTTTATTCATTTTTTCATGATATAAAAAGTGACCACAAATACACTATTTTGGATTTTGGAATGTTTTTTCGAGTACGCCATTGACCCTGCGGTTTAATTAATGATATTTTTTTTATAGTTCGGACATTTACACATGCGGCGATACCGATTTTATTTTTTTATGGGAAAAGGGGGGGATTTGGACTTTTATTAAGGAAAGGGTTATATCACATTTATTAACTTTTTTTTTACACTTATTTTTTTGCAATGTTATAGCCCCCATAGGAGGCTATAATATTGCATACACTGATTGCCAGCACTGTTAACTGCAAAGCTATAGCTTTGCATTGATCAGTGTTATCGGCGGTCGATTGCTCAAGCCTGAATCTCAGGCTTGGAGCAATCAATCACCGATCGGACGCGCCGGAGAAAGGTGAGTGACTCTCCGCTCGTGTCCTAGCTGATCGGGACACCGCATTTTCACTTCGGTTGTCCTGATCAGCCCCACTGAGCAGCCGGGAAGGTTTTACTTTCCTATTAGACGTGGCGTTCAACTTTGAATGCCGCGTCTAAAGGATTAATAGCACGCGGCACCGCGATTGCTGCCACGCGCTATTAGCCCCGGGTCCTGGCTTCAGATACATGCCGGGACCGACCCGATATGACACGCGGTCACTGCGTGACCGCGCGTTATACTTTATTGCGGGAGCCGTCCTCGGACGTAAATATACGTCTGTGGTTGTTAAGGGGTTAAACAAAAACCCTGACCCTCACAAATGGGGGTAGTAAAGGGTTAAATTAACCATCCTATATTTTAAGTGAATATATAAGTAACATGTGACCAAGTATTATTGAAATATCTCCAGCCGTTTGGAAGTTATGCAGTAACAAATATTTCCCGTAGACTTGTATGGGACTTTAAACAAAAACCCTGACCCTGGCAAATGGGGGGGATTAAGGGTTAAATCACCCATCCTATGTTTGTTGTTGACATATAAGTAACATGTGTGCAAAGTTTCATGTTAATATCTTTAGCCGTTTGGACGTGATGCTGGAACATACATACACACATTGGCCCTCATTTACTATGGCAAACCCGACATGTTTTGTCAGGTTGTGCAACAGATTCTGTCGCATTGCGCCAGAAATTCTGTCTGCAACAGATTTTGCTCCAGAATTTGCGCCAGAATTGAAAAAACCCAGACTAACTCTCCATTTTGCTAAGAAAACCCGAAAAAGGGGCGTGCTCTCCGAAAAGGGGCGTGATCCCGACATATTCACACAAACCCAACATATTTACTAAGGTTTCAACAGAAAATGTGGTGGATTTGAGCTGAGGAAAACCAGACAGATCAGAGCATGTGTAAAAAAAGCAAAATGTAGGGAAACCTTAGTAAATACCGTGGAAAATAAATTGTAGGGAATTAAAACCCACAAAGAAACCTACACTCCACTTTCATTAAATAAGGGCCATTGAGTTTTAAATATATAGATTTATCCTAGATCTGTTAAAATTTACTGCTCTTATAGGGGTAACTCCACTGGAAAAAAAATATTTAAATCAACTGGTGCCAGAAAGGTAAACAGATTTGTAAATTACTTCTATTAAAAAATCTTAATCCTTCCAGTACTTATCAGCTGCTATATGCTCCACAGGAAGTTATTTTCTTTTTGAATTTCCTTTCTGTCTGACCACAGAACTCTCTGCTGACACCTCCTACATTTTCTCCAACTCTGGACAGTTCCTAAAATGGACAGAGGTGTCAGCAGAGAGCACTGTGGTCAGACAGAAAGGAAATTCAAAAAGAAAACTTCCTGGGGAGCAAATAGCAGCTAATAAGTACTGAAAGGATTAAGATTTTTTAATAGAAGTAATTTAAAAATATGTTTAAATATGTTTTTAAAAAAGGTTTTCCAGTGGAGTACCCTTTAAGTCCCTGAGATAAGACATGAGATGGAAACTGGCCAAAGGTCTGAACATATATATCAGCTAACTGTTGGCCAAGAGAAGAGAGGAATAAGCCACTGCCAGACATGAAGTATACTGTATACAGTATTATCATGATCAGACAAAATTGTTTATGGAACAACGATGTGAATGCTGTTTTTTTAACATATAATTTCAGACAGGGTCTATATGAAATGCTGACTTTATTACATTTTACTTTTCCATTTTTTTCGGAAAAAAAGCTACATTCTGATGCCACACAGGGGTGGTTTATATTCAAGCTTGAATCACAGGATGGTGTACTATATGGTTTATGTATCAGTTCACATAAAATAGACGAGGCATCCAAACAATAAAAAATTATACAATGTGCCCCAAGAAACAGAGAAACGTGTTGTCTGTACCCACCGAATAAAGAAATAAATTATTTATTTGGATTATACCATTCTGTCCTTGACGGAATTCCATTACCCCGGAAGAATTTCCCAAGGCGCCGCATCAACAGTTTTTTCCACTTGGAGAAAGGGGCCCTACAGCACTCTCTCTCTCTCCAGATGTTCACATATCAACACCGCCATCTTTGATGACCGGGTATACAGCCACGGGATCATTTTGGAGCAATTTGATAGCTCCTGCAAGCGCTAAACAGTGTTGTTCCTGCTGTGCAACACAAATAGTTGAGTTGACACATATCATCCTCCCCCTCTTTTCCCTAACACTCCATTGAATCAATGGTAACGGCACTTCGTTGGCGCCTATTTCTGTTATTTCTTATTTTTCCTCCCCATTAAGTTAGATTTCCTTTAATGTTATATGCAGATTCCATTTAAATATAAGGCTAAGATAACTCTTCAGAAATTTTAATCCCACTGAAGTCAAACGAGAAACTGGAACGGTTCCGTTATGATTAGACTAGATCAGGGATTATTTTTTTCTCCCTTGTTAATACAATGAAATTAAATGGAAACCCTGTTGAAAAGTGTTATTTTTTGTTAACATTATCTGGCCAGTCTTTCACACACTGGTCTAAATATCTGTCTGTGTTTTTTATATAATATATATATATATATATATATATATATATATATATATACACACCGGTATATAAAACAAGTCCAGAAATCACCGCACAAGCACGATGCTTGATTAAGGCTATTGTTGCCGAAACGTTGCACCTTACTTTGGGAATAAAAAACACCAGCTTTTATTGATTCAAGACCTTCTTGTGCAGTGATTTCTGGACTTGTTGTATTACTATCCCTGGCTGGCTGCCTGGGTGGTCACATGCACGGAGGTCGGTCCCTGGTGCGGTCTCATCATTCAATATATATATATATTTATATATATACACTCAGGTCACATAGGGCAAGGGAAAGTGTAGCCCCAAGCTCACCCAGACCACTGTATCTGCCTTTTTGGGTTCCCACCTCCTTAATAGAATGCACCAAACTACACTGTTCTACTATAGTGCAAGGTCTAGTAATGTCCAATATAATAAACAAAGACTGTCCATAACTAATTGATTTCCAGTGGTTCCTCTGTTAGAAAATGGGAGGTCCAGATAAGGCAACCCCCCTATTGTCGTATATGTAAACCATAGAGTGAGTTCCTAGTACGGGACTTTCTTCTTTTTAGCTAGTCTGCTACATGGATGGCTATTCACTGTCCGCTACATTTCCTTTGCAGTGGTCACTGACTGGATAGTCATGGCTTCCAATGGTATTTACAGGTAATTGCCCAGAATTAGAGACAGCAAGTAGTAATTTTGTTTTGAGCAGGGGGTGTCTTTATTAGGACAACCCCTATATCAGACAAATTGGAATTTTAATTCTATAGGTCAGCCTCCTAACAAATGTAGCCTCCTACTAGCAGACAATGTGGCTCCAATATGTGTACTATGAAATTCATAAAATCATTGAATTCTCACTGGGTTCATCTTTGCAAAGCTGGCACTGAAAAGCCAGGAAACCCGCTGTAACATTGTCTGAATGTTGAAGTAATCCTTTGAATAACTTGAAATGATTCTTGTTGAAAGGAAATACCAAAGCCGTGTACTTTGGCACCAGTTTAACAATCACCTACTGCAGAAATAGAAGCACATTTGGAAATTGACATACTAGTTTAGTATCAATAATAATGGGGGATGAGCATCAATAGGTTATTCATTTTTTTAGCCCAAGGTTGCAGGCTTGGATGTTGTAAACACTTGGCTGCCAAATCCCAGTTTAAAATGGGAAGTGAAGCCACAATACATTTTTTGCTCTTAAAATAGTGTGTAGGCAGGAAAGGGTGGAGGAAACATTACTTGATGTGTTTTCCTGATCAGCTGAAGACCAACACAGAACTTTAACTGATGGGGCAATGACCCTTGGAACAGAAGGACTTGGTGCAGATTAGGAAACTATTACAAAACAATTTTGGAAGTTCCATTGCATGACACAACATCCTTCCTATTAAAAGGTTTTCGATTTGTGTTTTAATAATTTTTATAATTTTTTATTGTCTGTGAAATTGTGGAGTATTTATACAGTGACCCCCCAACCTACAATGGCCCTGACATGCGATCATTTCATCATACGATGGCCTCTCAGAGGCCATCGCATGTTGAAGGCAGCATCAACATAAGATGCTTTTGTATGTCGGGGCAATCGCATACACGGCTATCCGGCAGCGCAGACTGCTTCAGCTGCCACTGGATAGCCATTTACAGTGCCCCGTGTGGTCCGCTGACGATCACTTACCTGTCCTCGGGGCTCCGGCGCATCCTCTTCGGGATCCCCTGCATCGTCGGCACTCTCCATCATCGTCATCGCATCGCTGCGCACGCCGTCCCGTCATCCAATAGGAGCGGCGTGCGTAACGATGTGATGGTGGCGACAGAGAGCGAATATGCTGGGGAAGCAGAGGCCTTGTCGGAGCGTCGTTGACATGGCGACAGCGATGAAAGGCGACATCCAGGGCAGCGGTGACGAGCGGTGAAGGTCCGGAGTGGCGGGGACAGGTGAGTACAACTTCCTCTACCAGTGGTCTTCAACCTGCGGACCTCCAGATGTTGCAATACTACAACTCCCAGCATGCCCGGACAGCCGTTGGGTGTTGTAGTTTTGCAACATCTGGAGGTCCGCAGGTTGTAGACCACTGTCCTATACTTTGCATTGCACGGATCCCTCAACATATGATGGTTTCAACAAACGATGGTTCATTTGGAACGGATTACCATCGTATGTTGAGGGACCACTGTACTCTGAACCTGTACAGTGTATAATGGACACATTTTCTAAATCAAATTGTTTGGTTACACGCAAAGGACTCCCAGAGGTGTCAATACAGAGGTTGTTTTACACAGATGACCCCCTTTTGCCAACATGACAAATAGTTTATCATATTCTGCATTTTCACGCCAGTTGTATAGCCATTGACTATACATTTCCCTAGCAGCAGGGGAAATATGCATGTATCCATTCAACTGAATATTGACTATGTGGCCATTTTGTGGGCATGCTTTTGGTGTGGTTTCCTAGGTGCACAGTTTACACACTGATTTATAATGTCGGACTTTTGCAAAAGTCGCACAGCTTTGCGCAGCTGCCACTCCAGCCAGGACCAGGTGACGGCAGCTGGGCTGACTGACAAGTCCATTCCACATTACCTTCAAGTTGCATTACCTGACATTTATCAGACAAGAAAAAACTGAATTTGCGAGTATCTGTCATGATCTTGTTAAATTTTAGAATCCTCCCAGTTCACGGCCCCCATCATGATAAACCACCCCCTGCCTTTATTTTTTTATTATTTTTTAGTTTTCTACCTTGATATTGCTCTGTATTTTCTGCTCAGTCTCAGCCAAATTCACAGACTGGGAAGCCCCTTCCCCAGCAGGTGTGACATCATCTGAAGCCATACAGGGGAGAACTTCCTCCCTCACTCTGCTAGTGAGCCCAGAGCAGTTCAATGTGAGATGAGCTATGATTGGCTAAGGCCACCCCCCCCTCCTCCTCAGCACTCCAGACTGCATTTCCTGATTTTGGACTTTTGCCAGGCCAACATGAGTCCAAAGTTTGTGTAAGAGATAGAGGGAAATGTGCTTTGGACAAGTACTCCCAGTGGTAGCTTTTTTAAACACAAATAAAATATAGAAAACTTCTTTTTTTTTTTTTTTTTTTTAAACATAGTACAATCAGAAAGATTTGTTTTATTTACCATAAGGAGTGCAATAGCACAAAATTGTTTTAATGACAGTGCCCATTTAATGATTAAGGTACCATTTAAAACTGTTTAGTTTATTTAAAGCAGATCACAATAATATACCACCCTATATAACGATAGTATAATATGAGACAGGTACACTCTACCATTAGTCAAAACAGCACAGAAAGCAATTGTGTTATTAGGTTTTATTAGGCAAATCGCACAAATGTTTGTTGATGAGGCCTCTAATGCTAAATATAAATTTTGTTAAAATGTATTGCTTTACATGCATTTACTGCACATTATGGACAACACAATGGCCTGATCAACATGCATCACCAGGGTCCTAAGATTAAACGGGGTGTGATGCCCTCCACGCCCCCTCCCACAGACTGGCATTGAGGGGGCGGGTTGTGATGTCACAAGGGGGCAAAGCCGTACATCACAATACTCCGGCCCTGTGATCGTGAGTCAGACACGGAGCCATCCTCGCTCCGTGAGGCTGATGATAGGGGGTGCTGCAGGAGAGATTACGGAAGTGAGAAGTGAGTGTGGAAGTGAGAAAAGTGACCTCACACTTACAAACAAGGAATGGTGAGATTTGTAGTTTAAGGGAACAAACTCCAACAGGAAATAGCCAGTTCACAAAAAGATATCCTCAGCTTTATGGTAATCTCAAAACACAGCCACTTAGCTCCAAGACAAGCACGGATCCTTGCTAAGCATGTCCATTACTGTCTGGCAGGTATGTACTAAAATCACCTTATGGTGGATAACCCCTTTATGTCTGAAGGCAAAGATCTGAATGAATGAATGGAGCAGCAGTGCACATGCTCTGATCACCTTTATCACATACTTGTCCTTGTGTCACCTGTCCTGTAATGATACGGTTAAATCTCGGGATAGCCCCCATAAGCTTTACTTCATTCATTCTATATGCAATAGGTGGGACATTTAAAAACTGTCCAATAGTAAAACTATATTTGTTGCCCATAGCAACCAATCATAGCCCAGCTATCAAACCTTATTGAGCTCTGGTAAAATTAAAGCACTGATTGGTTGCTATAGGCAACAAGGCGCTTTTAATATTAGTCCTTCTTTTTATCACCCCCCCCCCCAGATATAGTTGTAAAGTGAGTTAAAACCCTTAGGCCTATACACATACATTTTGTTAAGTATTTTGCATCTGTGTCTATGAGGGAGTGGTCGGTTGCTGTGGTTCATGTATACTGCTTCGCTGACACAGTGTGCATAGTCCTGTTTATTGAGATTATGGCAAGGTCTCTGAGTATTTGACTATGTTTTCTTTCATTCCTGTAGGTTTGGGATAATATTACACTACTTCGTATTGTAGATACCTTTGCAGCTTTGCTCTTTAGGCCAAGTTTACACTTCCGCTCAGGAATTTTCAGTGCAGCAGAATCCCAGTGCTGGCAATGGGATTCCGCTGCACAGTGCACACTATGGAATTTCAGCGGAGGATGTTAAGCCACTGAAATTCTTCTGCCAAAAGAATGAATGAAGCAGGACAGTTTCTGTATATGCTGAAAAACTAGAAATCCAGGCATGCACTTTTTTCCCTGTACTTATGTATTCCCAAGCAATCCCTTTGTTCTGTATTTTCCCAATAAGCAGAGTTCAATCTAATGACTTTAGGAGTTTTGCGCTCTTTTTCGATAACTAAGCCAGCCCCTTGTAGTCATATGATTAGTGATGGGAGAGGAAAGTAGTTCTGTGCAGCAGCATAGGGAGAAGCACTGCTTCTGAGGCCATGTGAACCCTTGCAGCTCTGGATATCCCTATTAATATTGAGACCTGTGATGGTGACAAGACTCATGGCCGTTTCAGGTTTTGCCTTTAGCAGAGATGGCTGATTGGCTCTGTAGGTCTTTAACCCCCCACTCTCCCCATCCCCCCATCGCCGGCTATGTCAGCCATGGGAAAAACTCTCTCATGGAATATGGAGTTGCACATTGTATGCTATTTTAATGTCTCAGTTTTTTTCTATCTTTCTCTTTTTTTCTATATCTTTTAGACATTATTTTTATAGGGTGGGAATTTTTCCTCTATAACATGCAGGTCTTGGAATCAGATTATAAAAGTACGGGAAGTACTTGACAGCTGAGCCTTCCTGTCACTAACAAATATAGAGTATGGTATGTGTGACTCAAGTACTCACTACATCCAGTAAGTTACGATTTAGCTACTGAGACTTATTTAAAAATGATTTCCCCTTTGTTTTTCACACCAGAAACTATTTTTTCAAAGTTTTGGAGTTACGGAAAATCATTAATATGGCTTAAAGGGATTAATGCGCTCAGTGATTTTGCAGTTGAATAGGTGAACATTTATATGTCCTATTTAAAACATAAATAAATAAATAAAATTTAGCAAATTTGTATTGCCATTCTGCAAGGTTTACACCACTCGCACAACTAAAAAGTAGGTGGGGGGGGGGGGGGGGGTAAAGAGCAAAAAGGGTGCGGCCTCTATGGCGCCACAGATTTTGGTCAGTTCTCCCCCCCACTAACTTTTGTTAACTGTAAGGAAAATCTACTCTAGCCCAAAGCTGCAGTAGATTTTCAACTGCAGAGCCCCGGCAGCAGCCACAGAGGCAGATTCTTTAAGAAGCACATGCCAGCCAGAAGGAGTAAATGAAAAAAGATTTCACCATTATACTAGCATTTTCCTGTCCACACCTACAGATGCATAAAAAGTGGCATGACTTAAAGGGGTACTCCAGTGGAAAACTATTTTTTTTTTAGTTCAACACGTTCCAGAAAATGAAACAGATTTGTAATTTACTTCTAATGAAAAATCTTAATCCTTCCAGTACTTATTAGCTGCTGTATGCTCCACAGGAAGTTCTTTTCTTTTTAAATTCCTTTTCTGTCTGACCACAGTGCTCTCTGCGGACACCTCTGTCTGTGTCAGGAACTGTCCAGAGCAGGAGAGGTTTGCTATGGAGATGTACTCCTGCTCTTGAAAATTCCTGACATGGACAGAGGTGTCATCAGAGCGCACTGTGGTAAGACTGGAAAGAAATTCAAAAATAAAAAAATTTACTCTGAAGTATACAGCAGCTGATAAGTACTGGAAGGATTAAGAATTTTTAATAGAAGTAATTTACAAATGTGTTTAACTTTCTGGCACCAGTTGATTTTAAAAAAAAAATTTCACTTTGATGCATTAAACTTTACCAGAAACATAAATAAACACAGTTCATCATTTTTGGTGCACATTTTGGCGCACATTGCTCCTAAAATAAAATGGGGAGTTATTTCTGGTACATTACATAATGTGTAACAAGTTTTATTAATCAATAAGTTATAAAAAGGTTAAGCCATTTCATTTCCATATTAACAGATTGACACTTTTTATTTATTCCCCCTACTTTCTGTTGCACTAAATTTTTTATGACAATTGGTGGAAAGTTGGTGTCATTTTCTCTGCAGAAAATCAAAGACATGACGTTCACAAGGACATAGCATATTCATTGCTTTTAGCATACGTAATACCAAGAAGTGTAAAATATGGACGACCACTTTTTTACATACATAAAACCATTTTAGCAAGAAGCTAAAATTTGGCAGAACTTCAGACTCTTAACAGATCAAACAGAAGATCGCTTGAAGCCCTAAACTCTAAATCAAACAGAGAAAAGACACAAATGTGTGATACGGTATTCTACACATGCTTGCAATATTTCATTCTAAATAAATAATGTTTGTTAACTTCATAAAATATTTACTGTTGCTATGGGATTACATCAGAGTACAACAATCCCAGCCTCAGCCAATGGTAGTCATCTCAAGGCCAATGAGCAAATATTACTAAATTTGGGTGCTGCACGAGATAAAGAAATATTTTAATTGCTTATTTTATTTTCATACTTGGTTTAATAGTATATACAAAAATGTAATACTTATCTAAGTTGGCAAAGAGCAGATATTTTATGAAGTTAAAGCCAAAACTTTTTGATAGGTTTTAAATGATAGTGAGCAGTATCTTCTTGCATTTTGTAAAATGTTCATAACAAGTCCAACCTACATACCTAGATCAATAAAATGGTTGATAATCCAGTAAGGAATGTATTGGCTCATTTTACATTTTTCACATTATTGGCATGCCAGAATTCTCTAAATGTTAAGAACAATGTCTAAAACTAGGTCTGAAATTAAAGGGGTTATCCAGGAAAATTCTTTTTTTTTTTTATATTTACCAACTGGCTCCAGAAAGTTAAACATATTTGTAAATTACTTCTATAAAAAAAATCTTAATCCTTTCAGTACTTTTGAGCTGCTGAAGTTAAATTGTTCTTTTCTGTCTAAATGCTCTCTGATGGCACCTGTCTCGGGAACTGTCCAGAGTAGAAGCAAATCCCCACTGATACTCTGTGCAGTTCCCGAGACAAGCAGAGATGTCGGCAGAGAGCACTGTTGCGAGACAGAAAATAACAACTCATCTTCTGCAGCTGATAATTATTGGAAGGATTAAGATTTTTTAATAGAAATAATTTACAAATCTGTTTAACTTTCTGGAACCAGTTGATATAAAAAATAAAGTTTTTTCCTGGAATACCCCTTTAAGTGACATGTGTAACTGTATGGATATAATTTATGTATTTTTATGTATTTACAGCCTTCAGACACTTTTTTGACATTTTGTTGAGGCCTTGTGCTTCAATAAAAAATAGTCAAGTTTTAACCCTTTCAGGTTAGGGCCTCACATATCGCTTACGCAGCGTATTTGATGCTGTGGATGCACTGCCAGCAGTCATAGAGTGATGGCAGAGTGAGCACCTTTCTCCCTGTAGCTTTGTGTTTCCACTTGAAGTGGTGGATTTCCAATCTGCAGTCATGAGCTGACACACAGTTACCCTGCGGCAGCAGGGAGCTTGCTCTGCAGTCGCTCTATGACTGCCAGCAGCGCATCCGCAGAGTCTAACACGCTGTGGATGCACTATGTGAGACCCTGTGGTAGGCAGGGGTGAGGGCGTGTAGTGTGGTGAGTTAGTTATGTGACTAAGGTGAA
Source organism: Hyla sarda (assembly GCF_029499605.1). Classification (NCBI taxonomy): domain Eukaryota; kingdom Metazoa; phylum Chordata; class Amphibia; order Anura; family Hylidae; genus Hyla; species Hyla sarda. The sequence goes on from NW_026608096.1 coordinate 41,378, forward strand.
TGTTCGCCAGGGGTGTTAACCAACCACACTCCAAGGTAGAGCGGTTGCCGGTGCCAAGCGTTGGGTAAATAATACCTCAAATGCCAGGTTAAGGTGACCACTTGAACTTTACTCAAACAATTGCAGGAAAAGATAGTACAGACAGTTCGGTTCAGTAGATATGCAATTGTAGTGAATGATGCAGTGAGAAACCACAGTTGCAATTCTGGGCTTTCTAGAACTTAACCGACTAGTCTTAACCGACTGTGACATCACTTAGACTGGAATAGACAGGACTTAAACAGATTTGACTAGACTTAACTTGAATAGCCTTGACTTTGGAATAGACTTGACTTGTATACACTTGACTTCAGGAGCTGACTAAAACTACCTTGAGCTGCCTTACAGTAGGATTCAAAATTGGGTGCTTACTGCGAGGGTGGACTTAATGGACAGGGGCGGCTGGGGGATCTTTCCCCCATTTTTCTTGGTTGCTATGGGACCTGTCAACTCTGGCAACTGGGTCTTTGGGCCTGTCACCATGTGGTGAGGGAAAGGTCACACAGCAGAGGTCTTTCCTTGACCTACTCTAACTCTAAATTCTCTTTCTACACTGAACTTACTCCTTCCTGTCTGGTCAGACCTGGGTGAAGAAGGGCAGGAGGCCCTGATTGGCTGGATTGCTCATGTGGTTTCTCACCAATCTTCCTACAGAGATAACATTAACTCCTTATATGACATAAGAATGCAATTACATCAGACAATGGAAACTGCTGTAGGAGCTGTAGGGCCAGAAGTGGGCACCATAAAGTGACATCCACCTGACAAGGCAGGTAGACAAGGGGGTTCTGCACTAGGAAACCATCTGCACAATCTGCACTCAGTACCCCATAATGTGAAAACAGAATTTTAGAATTGTTTTCGATTTATTGAAAATAAAAACTACATTGTGAGGATATGTGTATTTAGACCCCTCTCAGACTATCAGAAACAAGACTATTTGCTCTGATGAAACCAAGATTGAGCTTTTTGGCACTAATTTGGTGTCTCGCAGTCTGAGAGTCCTTCAGACAGGCTTTCATGTGTCTTTTTAATGAACAAATGCTTATTTTATGCCACTCTACCATAAAGACCAGATATCGGGAGTACTGCAGTTATGGTTGATTGTCTGGAAGTTTCCCCATCTGCACACATGTTCTTTAAAGACAGGGTGACCACTGAAATCTTTGTCACCTCTCTTACCAAAACATTTATTCCACCCATTATTACTTAGTTTGGTGCAGCAACAAGCTCTAAAAAGAGCCCTGGTTAAACCAAACTTTTCCCATTTAAGAATTATGAAGACCACTATGTACTTTCAGTGCAGCAGAACTTATTTTTATACCCTTCTTCAGATCTGTCCCTGCACACAATCATCTGTCTGGGCTCTACAGGCAGCCCCCCCTCATTGCTTGATTTTTGCTCTCATGTTCATTGTCAGCTGTGAGATCTGATAATGGACAGAAGCATATTTATCCAAATTCTGTCCAATCAACAAAATTTACCACAGGTGACTCCAATTAAAGGAGATATCCAGTGGTGACTCAGTGGTGAGCAACTTATCCCCTATCTTAAGGATAGGGGATAAGTTTGAGATCGCGGGGGGTCCGACCGCTGGGGCCCCCTGCGATCTCCTGTACGGAGCCCCGACAGGCCGCGGGAAGGGGGCGTGTCGACCTCCGCACGAGGCGGCGGCCGACATGCCCCCTCAATACAACTCTATGGCAGAGCCGAAGCGCTGCCTTCGGCAATCTCCGGCTCTGCCATAGAGATGTATTGAGGGGGCGTGTCGGCCGCCGCTTCGTGCGGGGGTCAACACCAGCTATGTGGGTGGAGAGCCTGGCCCCCGTACAGAGAGATCGCAGGGGGCCCCAGCGGTCGGACCCCCCCCCCCCCCCCCCCGATCTCAAACTTATCCCCTATCCTTAGGATAGAGGATACGTTTTTCACCACTGGACTACCCCTTTAAGGTGTAGAAATGTCTCAGAGAAATTGCAGAGCTAGATTTCAAGTGTAATAGCAAAGAGTCTAAAGTATACAGGGAAGACCAGGGAAGAGTATTATGTAGTGCTGTAATACTCTAAAGATACAGAGGTGGTAAAAGATGATAAAGGTGTACTCAGGTACAACTCTGGTATATACATGTAGCAGCCTGCATACAATACTAGATGCTAGGCAGGAGTGATAAGGACAGTAAAAGGCAGTCGTGCAGATTCCAGTAAAAATCACCAATAGTATAAATAGAGTAAATAGAGAAAAGGGAGGGAATTGGATGGAGTGCTTCTGCTAGAAAAGACGGACTCAGAACGCCACAGTAGCTCAGGACGATATTTATTAAAAGCTTTCGGACAGCGCATTTCGGCGCATGCACGTGCCTTCCTCAGGTCCACAAAACAATCAAGTTGGTGCGTCCTAGGGTTTGTGGCTGTGCTGTTAGTGGCACTAACAGCACAGCCACAAACCCCATGATGCACCAACTTGATTGTTTTGTGGACCTGACGAAGGTGCTTGCCTGCGCCGAAGCGCGTTGTCCGAAATCTTTTAATAAATATTTTTAATATTTAATAAATATATTTTTTTCTGTTTTGTCTACTTCTAGTATTTGTTATGTTTTATATTACATTAAGGTATGTTTTCCGGAAATTGTTACGTAACAGATGACCCTTAGGTAACCGGCTATTCCACAGAGTTTTGAATTTTATTAAGAGCGTGGTACACTTCTCGAAATTCGCATTCCAATAAATAATTTCATTATTTTTTCATAAGTGTCCAGTAATAGTTTGTTCACCTGCTGGTTAGTGCCATTCTACTCCTACCCTCCTTTTGGTGATTCCCTGGAATCTGCCCTATGGCTGTTTACTATAGAAAATGGTATGAATACTTATGCAAAATTTTTGTAAACACTTCAAGAAAGTTTTCTCATTACAGGGTTTTAAATGCAGTTTGATGGGAAAACCGCGAGTTTAAAATGTTTTTAATTTATTTTTTAGCACAAGGCCTCAACATAACAAGTCTGATGATTTTCCAAATGTACAAATATATGTGAGGTGGCCCAGTACGGGATTGTACTCCTGCTGCACTGTTCGGTAGCCTCCCTACAGTGACCCCTGGGCCCCCTCTACACCTGTACCCTTGTGTGTGTGTATATATATATATATATATATATATATATATATATACATATATATATATATTGCCTGTATGATATTGTATAATGTTTATAAAAGGTGTTACAGCTTTGATTACCAGTTGTCATGTGAGTGTAACCCAGTGAGGTATCATTGACCATGTGACCTTAGGGTGACCTATGGGACACCTCAGAGTCTCCCCCATGCCCTGGGTGGAGCCTCTGCTCTCTCTTCCTGCTTATGCTGAGTTGCAGCAAGGTCAAGTCCAAGAGTGTGTCTGCAATCCATAGGAGGCCTCAAGTCAGTCCAGCAGCCACATTTCTACAAGTAAGCTACAATTGGGGTATAGTCCATCCCATTCAAGTCAAAGTCATCTGTCTTCAGTCAGCGTGGCCTGCATCAATATTGTCCCAGCAAGCCCTGAGGTCTCTGAAGTCACTGGTCACCCTGTGGGCCTGGCTAAGCTGTATAGACTGTTCCATCTGTCACTCGGTAAAGCTACCGTTGTCCGTAACATGGCGTCAGAGTCATTATTTCCCCCGTCATTATCCCAGGATCCAGCGGTATACTTTCGGGTGGTATTGAGGATAAACCACGCCCCGGCGTCATGAACACAAGGGGTTAATGCAATCTACCCCTATGGTAATTCCATCTGCCCTGCATCACACCCTCTACCACATATGAATGGACAGTAAATACATCTTTGGAGTGATCTGGATAGAACGTGGATCCAGGGATTTATTCTGATCACCATATTGGAATCAGGAAGAACTTTTTCCTCTGTTATGGGGAAATTGGCATCAGCTTTAAAAGGTTATTTGCATTCCTCTGGATCAACACAGTAGGGTTTTAGGTTAAACTTGATGGACTATTTTTATCAGCCTCATAAACTATGTAACTATGTAACTGTTCCCTTTCCCAAGAATGGCTAACAATTGATATATACAAAGGCTATGTTTCTGGGGTATAGAAATGTGGTGTCCCAGCACCAGTGGTGTTGAGTCCACCAAAGGACTTATTGTACTATTAATTATGTTTGCACTTTGTTGAGAAGAAATATATTTTTCTAATGAATTCATTTGTTGTTATCTGTATATATGTTATTTATGTATTACTGTACCCTTAAGAGAAGAGCTGTGTAAACCCATGTGATCCTGCCTATGGGAACCCCTAAATTCTTACCCATATAGTGTATTGGGGGAGGAGTTGCCTCAGTTCCTGTGAGAGCTCAGTCTGAGTAACAGTGTGGTTAAGGTGTGTTGTGTATGGAAGCTTCAAGGGAAGGTCCAGGGAAAGTCCTTGACAGAACCCTACCTACCAGGATTCATCTACCCGTCTTAGGCTGGGTTCACACTACGATTTGTATTTACGGTTCCCGTATACGGCTGGGAGGAGGGGTGGGCGGGGCTTAATTGCGGCGCCCGTGGTCGACCACATTTTTGCCTGCGGTCGGGAAACCGCATACGGCCGAAAAAGCAGCTGACCGGAGGCTGCGGTTCACTCCAGTCGGCTCATAGACATACATTAACTACGGTTCCCGAATACGGCTGAGTGCGGGCGCCGCGATTAAGCCCCATCCACCCCTCCTCCCAGCCGTATACGGGAACCGTAAATACAAACCGTAGTGTGAACCCAGCCTTACAAGTCAGTATCAATCCATTTGGTGAAAGCACCATAAGTCCTAGCAAGGCAACAGGGCTCCCAACGAATTACCCTGCATCCTCTTACCCAGTACCAGACTGTATGTGTAATACCATCTGCATTCTGCTTGGTAAAGCCAGTTATCTGTAACCTAACGTCGGTGTGTTTAATTACTCCCCGTGTCTGGCCCAGGAGAAGCTGTCTCCAACCTCAGACCGTGTATAATGGTGCCCTGGCTTCACGAAGTGATAAAGTATTTCTCCACCCTCTGGCTACCACAGAAACAATCTGGAATACTCACACCACCCCCACACAAACACAGGGAGAACATACAAACTTCATGATGTTTACCTTTGTTAAATGGAACCCAGATCCCCAGTGGACCCAGATTTGAGTAACCAAAAAATATGAAAAAATTATTTGTCTAAGTTGGACTGTGAAAAGCAAACAGAAGGGGTTCAGTGGATAAATATAGAGAAAGTGGAACCAAAGAGACGGTGAGAAACAGGATGACAGCCAGGATTGAACAAAGAAATTCAAACCATATGTTTCAACATTTTCACTCAACATGAAAATGCAAGGTGGGAGAACAAGTGCTATGGAAAGGTCATATTTATCTCATGACAAAGATATGACTGAGGAGTTTTTAGTAGTATGGGGCAATCTCAAACACAATAGATAAATCCCTAAGCTCGAGAGCTATGTAATTTTACCTCTCCTTAGCAGTGGCAATAAATACATTTCTGCAAGCAGCTTATTGTTGGGGTTACAGAAGTTGGTTAATTTCCTTTAAGAAAAGGGGATTTCACACCGAAGTAAGTGATCACATATAGATTTGCCATTACCTACTGATCTGTTCTGGGTGTAATAGAGGTGTAAGTAAACACATAGTTTGATGTGGCTCGTCATCATGATTCTGGGCATTCTAATTTCAATAGTCCCCTGCATTGGCGAGATAGAAGGCTTTTTGTTAATATATAAAAGTGCCCAGTGGGCATTCCTCAGCACATTATGAGCCAAGGTAAGTGCAGCTTATGTCCTTAGGTGCATGCTGGGCAAAGGTGGGGTAGGTATATGCAAGTGGGCATAGTGGTGGTAATCAAGAGGAGATGGGCTGGCTGCATAACCCTGGGTTCTTGCTAGGTGGGGAACACCCTGTGGACACTCAAGCCTCATCTGCATATTGACAAAAAGGCTTATATATTGGTGCTGGAGAAGACTATTGGAATATAAACAGAAACATGATGACTTGCCCCTGTTTTCCTGCTGACATGTCCCCTTTAAATGGAGGGGCTGCAGCACTAAATAAGTTATATGTCTCTTTCACAGATTTTTCTTGTGCAGTGGCCACCCGCAGTATAGCAAACTGCAACATAGACCTGTTCACTTTAATGGGGATCTGCTGCAGTTGCCTGCATGGCTGCACAACAATGGGTCCCGTTATATGTAAAGAAAAAAAGGTTCCCTGTACAAAGATGGTAATAGGCAGATATCAGCTCGAACAGTGTACATTTTTCTAGAATAATTTGAAATCTTAAAGCCTAACTGTCTACACTTTTAGCACCACAGTATAAAAAGTATAGTGCACAGAATATGATTTTTATGGCACATAATTGCAGTTTGCACGATATGTGTGGCAGGCGGGGGTGAAGTGGATAACTAGCTGGCAAATGTCATGTTCAGGGCACCAGAAGTAAGGTTGTGTTTGTAGTTAATAATGAGCAGAAGTGGTACAACCCTATGTTGAGATGTATAGTGCCAAAACCATAGGGGATAAGTGGGACCCCCGCGATCTCTCCTGCAGCCCACCAAGTTATCAGCTGTACAGAGCTAAGTTTGCTCCATGGCTGATGACTCAGGAAACGAGGCCGGCGGTTCGTGATTTCACGGCCCCACCCCCTCGTGACATCAAACCCTGCCCCCTTAATGCAAGTCTATGCGAGGGGGCGTGGCAGCGGCCATGTCCCCTGCCATAGACTTGCATTAAGGGGGCGGGGCATGATATCACGAGGGGGCACAGCCGTGAAGCCACGATAAACTAGCCCCTGTATTGTAAGTCATCAGCCATGGAGCAAACTTAGCTCTGTACAGCTGATGACTCGGAGGCTGCAGGAGAGATCATGGGGGTCCCCAGCAGCGGGACCCCCTCAATCAGACATCCTATCCCCTTTCCTTGGTACCCAGTACCCCTTTAAGCTGTAATCCGTTTCAAGGCCTTTGGAAAATAATAGGGTTCATAGAAAACAACTTGTTTTTCTGATTCAGTTGCAATTCAGGGTAATAATACTTTGGAATATACGCAGATTTGAGAATAGAGTACTTGAGGGACACATGGTAGTTTCAGTAGTAGCTGGTTACGCATCATAAATTTGAGTGGCAAGTTTATTCACAAAGATTTGATAGAGTGGGCTTCCTAATTGTGCACCGATCCAAAAAGGAGTACTATATTAATTTGCTTTTGAAAAACCATATCAAGTTAAACCCCGCCCCCAACATTTGTCAGAAAGCAAGGTGTAAATGCACTCAAAAATAGTGGATATGCATAATAAATATGCTGTATTGAAAATGGTTATGGAAAAAAGATAAAATATATAAGTAAAATGCAGCCATACTGCCCAAGGACAATTATACATTTTCCCCTCTGAGCTTCACCAAAGCTTCAGAGTGTTTTTATTTTTAGACAATCCTTCATCCCCCCCATGGTTTTTTTTCAAGAGCTCAATCTAAATGCTTTTGTATGCTCAAGAGAAACATTAGAATGTATGCTTTAACTAGTCAAGATACAATGGAAACTGTAAAAGGATTTACCAAAACCCGTGCAGAGGAAGTGTATCAGTTGCCCATAGCAACCAATCAATTTTTTTATTTTTCAGAGGCCTTTTTTATTATTATTATAGAAGCCCTCTGATCGCTATCGACAACTGCTCCACTTTCCCTTTGCACAGGTTTTAATAAATCTTCCCACAAGAACACTATTGCCATAATATTATAAGTAGACCATTATATACGTTTATAGTGCAGCTTTATTCATTGTAGCCATCCCCTATTGTATTATACAGATTCAAGCACACATTAATAAAATGAGAACTAGGAGAACTGGTGTGAGATTTGTTAACAGACAATTCTGAATGTCATTTGATCTGCATCACGCTCTTGTGAAGTCAGTGCGCCATCTAGAGACAACACTCTGCACTGCAATGGCCTGGTTATATGTGTAAATGATGTGTACAAAACATTTATTTCTTTTAATTATTATGATTATTATTTTATTGGGGATTTTATTTACTAAACTAAAAATAAATAAATAAACATTAGCTTTATTTATGGAAAATATTTTTGTGCCTGTGGGAAAATGCTTGATATCAGGCTTAAACACCACAAAATGAACAGAGTAGTATAAAATAAATAATGAAGAGGATGTAACTCCTCCGATAAGCTGGCCAGTGTGGATGCATGGTGTGGTGGCCCAGTGTGGGAGCTGTTACCCCATACCCTTGCTGCCCTGTCAGGCAGCCTCCCTGCAGTGTCCCCTGGGCCCCCCTGCATCTGTTCTACTGTAATTGTATATTATCCCAAATTTTATGTATATAAGAATGTTGTATCTTTAAGAAAGATTAACCTGGGATCATCAGTTGTCATGTGATTGTTACCCAGGAGGTATCAGTGACCAGGTGACTTAAGGGTGACCAATGGGACCCCACCAGAGTCTCCCCCATAAAAGCCCCGGGAGGAGTCTCCTCTCTCTTAGTTCCTGAGTCTTTGCTAAGGTGCAGTTGAGCCTAAGAGTGAGTCTGGAGTCATAGGAGGCCTCAAGTCAAGTCTGCAGCCACAAGCTACAAGCTACAAGTAAGCTTAAATTCACAGCTTAGTCTGTCTCCAGTCAAGTCAAGTCAGTCACTGTCATCTATTGTCAAGTCAACGTGGCCTGCACTAAATTGTCCATATCTACTGCAAGTCCCAGCAAGCCCTTAAGGTCTCTGAAGTCACTGGTCACCTCCGTGGGCCTGGCTACACTGTACCATCTGTCACTCAGTAAAGCTACCGTTGTCCGTAACTTGGTGTCAGAGTCATTATTGCCCCCGTTCCTAACCCAGGAACCAGCGGTATACCTTCGGCTGGTATTTAGGATAAACCACGCCCTGGCATCATGAATACAAGAGGTTAATGTCATCTGCCCCTGGGGTAATTCCATCTGCCCTGCATCACATCCCATACCACAACTTAAATCAGACCCCTATGGATATGATATTAAAGGAGTACTCCGGCACGCACTTTTATCCTTTTATCCCATCCGGGCTGCAAAATAAAAGAAAACACACTTTCTCTTACCTGCCAACGAGCCCCCGGAGCTCCGGTACACTCCGGTACAGGTGTTCGGTCCCCAGGCTGTATTCTTCTTACTTCCTGTTAGCCCGGCACATCACACGGAGCTTCAGCCTATCACCAGCCGAGGCAGGACATCGCTGCGGCCGGTGATAGGCTGAAGCTCCGTGTGACGTGCCGGGCTAACAGGAAGTAAGAAGAATACAGCCCGGGGACGAACACCTGTACCGGAGTATACCGGAGCTCCGGGGGCTCGTTGGCAGGTAAGAGAAAGTGTGTTTTCTTTTATTTTGCAGCCCGGATGAGATAAAAGGATAAAAGTGCGCCGGAGTACTCCTTTAATTGTCTAAACTTAGAATAGGCCATCGATATTTAAGCTAGTATCACAATGCAGTATGTGGCTTAGTATTTTTGCATCAGTATTTGTAAGCCAAAACTAGGCACAACAACAAAACACAGCAAAAAGTCCCATTTTTTCATTACATTCTTTTTCTCTTTAGGTTTCACTTCTAATGCTGTCGTACAAATACTGATGCAAAATACTGAGCTAAATAAGGCCATGTGAAAGTGGTTTAAAGCTCCAGAAAACCCCTTTAACCCCTCCTTTTTTATTGTAAGAACTGTATAGCAATTAATAGAAATATAATTTCAGAACACTTATTGGTTATATAGAAATGAAATAAAGTCTTATTAAAGGGGTATTCCAGGCAAAACCTTTTTTTTAATATATATATATCAACTGGCTCCGGAAAGTTAAACAGATTTGTAAATTACTTCTATTAAAAAATCTTAATCCTTCCAATAGTTATTAGCTTCTGAAGTTTTCTGTCTAACTGCTCAATGATGATGTCACGCCCCGGGAGCTGTGCATGATTGGAGAATATCCCCATAGGAACTGCACAGCTCCCGGGATTAAGATTTTTTAATAGAAGTAATTTACAAATCTGTTTAACTTTCCGGAGCCAGTTGATATATAAAAAAACTGTTTTGGCCTGGAATACCCCTTTAACTCTGGTTTATTGATTTAATTTTAAGGGAATCGGTCAGGTGGTTTCACATGGTCTATCTCATCACAGTGCCAGGTGTAAGGGTCACAAGTAACTTCACAATCATACCTTTAGATTTTGGAATTTCTGCTTATGAGCCAAGAAACATGTATCTTTTCATATAAGTGACCACAAAGGGGGCAGTGGTTCTCAACCTTTTTAGCGACTGTACCCCAAAGGGTGAAAGTATGTCAGAGGGTGCCCCTCGCGCGTAAATTTACGTGGAAATTATGCGAGAGGGGTACCCGCGGACAAAATAAGTAATAAAATTACTTATTTTCATAATGGCGTGTGCTTGCCTTTATACTAATGTGATACTTAATCCCCTTGTGCCATTATTCCCCCTTCCCTCAGATCCCCTTTTGCCATTATCCTCCCCCCCTCCATCTTAATCCCCCTGTGCCATTTTTATCCGATATGGCAAAAGGGGTTCAGAGGGAGCGGGAATAATGGAACAAGGGGATTAAGATGGAGGGGGGGGGGTAATCCTCACACCACCACCACCCCCACCCATCTTAATGCCTTTGTGCCATTATTCCCCCCTCCCTCTGATCCCCTTTTGCCATATCGGATAATAATGGCACAAGGGGATTAAGATGGAGGGGGGAATAATGGCAAAAGGGGATCGGAGGGAAGGGGGAATAATGGCACAAGGGGATTAAGATGGAGGGGAGGGAGGGATAATGGCAAAAAGGGATCAGAGGGAGGGGGGAATAATGGCACAAGGGGATAAAGATGAAGGAGGGAATAATGGCACAAGGGGATTGGATGTATATATTAGCCCAGGGGGATAAGGGGGAGAGAAATAATGGCACAAGGGCATTAAGATGGAGGGGGGGGGATAATGGCATAAGGGGATCAGAAGGAGGGGGGGGGGAATAATGGCACAAGGGGATTAAGATGGAGGGGGGTAATGATTACCCCCCCTCCATATTAATCCCCCTGTGCCATTATTCCCCCCTCCCTTTGATCCCCTTTTGCCATTAGCCCCCCCCCCCCCCCTCCATCTTAATGCTCTTGTGCCATTATTCCCCCCTCCCTCTGGTCCTATTTTGCCATTATCTGATAATGGCACAAGGGCCTTAAAATGGAGGGGGGGGGGCAACCCCCCCTCCATCTTCTGCAATCTTCTGCCCCGCGCCCCGGCTCTCCTCATGCACGGAGCAACCACCGCTCCATGCATGGTGGTGGACATGCCCCCTCCATGCATCTCATTGAATGAGCCAGAGATACAGTACTCGTGTATCTCTGGCTTTACAATAGAGATCATGGAGGGGACGTATCGGCCATCGCTTTGTGCAGTGGTCGACACAGATCCGTGCACAGAGCTGTTGTTCTGTGCATTTGGAGAGCCAGGGCACTGGGCAGGAGATCACCCAGTAGTCGGAGCCCCTGCGATCAGACACTTATCCTGTTTCCTGCCGATAGGGGATAAGAGCTTCAGTACCGGAGTTCCCTTTTAAAAGGGGTTATCCAGTCTTATACATTTGATAGTCTAATCTGAGGCCATCACTAATAGATTGGCGTGGGTCTGACTCCCAGCATCCCTGCCAATCAATTGTTTGAAGGGGGGCCTTATCCACTTTCTTAGGACAATACTGCACATATCTTGCACCTCTCCTGGGAACAAGGACTTGTAGACACTGAAGAGGCTGTGGTGCATTCGTGAACACCACGGTCCCGTCAAGCAGCTGATCGGTAGAAGTGCCAGAAGTTAGCATCCCATGATTTAATATTGATGATGAACTACTGTAAGCATAAGGCTGCATAATTCCTTTTAATACATAGATTTTTTTAAATAACACAAAAAATGAAATAATCCAAAAATGAATTACACAAATAACATCGGCATAACACTAATGCCCAAATTTATTAGCACCTGCTTTAGTGCATTTTGTAGTGTCTAGTCTGCTGTGTGACATTGTATTTATTAAAGTATTACTGTCACACACAAAAAAAAAAAAAAAGACTTTTGACATGTCAGGCAAACATGTCAAAAGTTTTGATCAGTCAGGGTCTCAGTGCAAAGACCCCCACAGATCTCTAGCTTATTGCAGGAGAAGGGCTCTGTTATAGGCCATGAAGCATGTCACCTGCAATAAGACAGATTGAGTGGAACTTGGAAAGTGACGTGTGCTGCCGCTGTTCCTGGCTAGATCTAGTGATCAGTGGCGGTCTCAGCATGGAGACCCCGAGCCATGTCTGCATGACATGTCAAAAGTTTTTTTTAATGACAGTAAGGCTTTATCCATTGGGTCATAATTTATAGCTGCACGCACAATGCATGTCAATTTGCAAAAGTGGCCAAAACATTTATGAAATGTAACTTTAAAAAATTACAAAAAAAAAAAAAGTGTTCCTTTAATCTGGTATAAATTGTGCCAACTAAATCAAAATGGCACACTTACACTATACATTGTGCAATTTTTTGTATTTAAGACCTACTTAGATTCTTTATGTCACCACACGTCATGAACATATGTCAGTATTCTGTATCAGAAAACTGAGAACAACCATTGTGTTCCCCCTTAATAATTATTTTATTCAAATCTGTCAAATGTGACACAAATTTGATGCCATTTTTGTAGCACATATTCAACCCTTTTCCTAGTACATTTCATTTGATAAACGTGTCCCATAGGGAGAGATTTATCAAAACCTGTCCAGAGGAATAGTTGCTGAGTTGCCCATAGTAACCAATCAGATCACTTCTTTCATTTTTCAGAGACCTTTTCAAAAATGAAAGAAGCAATCTAATTGGTTGCTATGGGCAACTCAACAACTTTTCCTCTGGACAGGTTTTGATAAATCTCCCCAATTGTGTCTACATGTGTGTCAAAGTTCATATAGAGAACGCGTCCCCTGACGCCTTTCAGCTTTGTGTCATCAAACAAGTGACACTTGATACAATGCTTATATAATCTGGCAGTCTCTAATTATTAACATTCATTAAGACCATTGAGTTTACTTTGACTAAGACTGTAAAATACAATTGTCCGGATTATCAAAATAGACAAATTAACTAGGATTACAGAAGAACAACCCGGATGTTTTATGTTTCATGGAGTGATATGTTTCAATACAATCATATAAGCAAAGGTCAGGAAAGACATCCTAAAGAAATAAACAATGACATGGATTAGGTTACACATAGGAGTAGGGTTACACAATGTTGAAATGCCATAAGAGAAATGGGAAACAGAACACTAAAACAACAGTTAGCAATGTAAAATCTATAGTTACATAGGTGGCACAGTTGGAAAGAATAGACACGTCCATCAAGTTTAACCAAAGCTGGGAGAATATGGATGAGGGAAAGGGGTATGAGTAAATGAAGAAGAAGGGATGTGATACTATATTTCTATGAACACATTAGTGTCATTTTGTTCTATAAATGTATCTAAGCCTGTTTGAAGCCCTAAGATGTTTTTGCTGTGACCAGTTCCTGAGGTAGACTGTTTCATACATTTTATAGAAGGCTTGTCACCTCCAGAGACTATGGAGGACATTTATCATTGTTGCTTTGATAAGCGTTCTATAGTTTTGTTTTGTTTTTTGCCTTGCTTTTGCTTATCATACTATCACAGGGGGTTGATAAATTTTGCTCACATAAGCAAAAACCAATAAATCACTTTACAACACCACTTTTTAACACACATAAGAAAAAATTAATAAATGACTTCAGAACACCACTTTGTTACACCACCTCCTCTCCTCTGTGACTTCCCCTAAATGTACTAACCTATTTTATTTGTGTTTTTTTTCTTCTCATTTCAGATCCGTGTATGCTGAGGACTCTGTGGATACATCATTGACCCTCGTTTTTTTTTGTTTTTTTTTTTTTAAATCAACTGGTGCCAGAAAGTTAAACAGATTTGTAAATTACTTCTATTAAAAAATCTTAATCCTTCCTGTACTTATTGGCTGCTGAATATTACAGCGGAAATTCTTTTCTTTTTGAAATACAGAGCTGTCTGCTGACATCATGAGCACAGTGCTCTCTGCTGACATCTCTGTTCATTTTAGGAACTGTCCAGATTAAAAGGAAATCCCCATAGCAAACATATGCTGTTCAAGGCAGTTCCGAAAATTGACAGAGATGTCAGCAGAGAGCACTGTGCTCATGATGTCAGCAGACAGCTCTGTATTTCAAAAAGAAAAGAATTTCCGCTGTAATATTCAGCAGCCAATAAGTACAGGAAGGATTAAGATTTTTTTAATAGAAGTAATTTACAAATCTGTTCAACTTTCTGGCACCAGTTGATAAAAAAAAAGGGTTTTCACCGGAGTACTCCTTTAACCCCTTAAGGACTCAGGGTTTTTCAGTTTTTGCACTTTCGTTTTTTCCTCCTTACCTTTTAAAAATCATAACCTTTTCAATTTTCCACCTAAAAATCCATATTGTGGCTTATATTTTGCGTCGCCAATTCTACTTTGCAGTGACATTAGTCATTTTACCCAAAAATGCACGGCGAAACGGAAAAAAAAAAATCATTGTGCGACAAAATCGAAGAAAAAATTTTGTAAATTTTGGGGGCTTCTGTTTCTACACAGTGCATATTTCGGTAAAAATGACACCTTATCATTATTCTGTAGATCCATATGATTAAAATGATACCTTACTTATATAGGTTTGATTTTGTCGCACTTGTGGAAAAAATCATAACTACATGCAGGAAAATTTATACGTTTAAAAATGTCATCTTCTGACCCCTATAACTTTTTTATTTTTCCACATACAGGGCGGTATGAGGACTCTTTTTTTGTGCCGTGATCTGAAGTTTTTATCGGTAGGATTTTTGTTTTGATCTGACTTTTTGATCACTTTTTATTCATTTTTTAATGGTATAAAAAGTGACCAAAATACGCTTTTTTGGACTTTGGAATTTTTTTGCGCGTACGCCATTGACCGTGCGGTTTAATTAATGATATATTTTTATAGTTCGGACATTTACGCACGCGGCGATACCACATAGGTTTATTTATTTATTTTTTTACACTGTTATTTTTTATGGGAAAAGGGGGGCGATTCAAACTTTTATTAGGGAAGGGGTTAAATGACCTTTATTAACACTTTTTTTTAACCTTTTTTTTTGCAGTGTTATAGGTCCCATAGGGACCTATAACACTGCACACACTGATCTTTTACACAGATCACAGGCGTGTATTAACACGCCTGTGATCAGTGTTATCGGCGCTTGACTGCTCCTGCCTGGATCTCAGGCACGGAGCAGTCATTCGTCGATCGGACACCGAGGAGGCAGGTAAGGGCCCTCCCGGTGTCCGGTCAGCTGTTCGGGACACCGCGATTTCACAGCGGCAGTCCCGAACAGCCCGACTGACTAGCCGGGATGCTTTCACTTTCGCTTTAGAAGCGGCGGTCAGCTTTGACCGCCGCTTCTAAAGGGTTAATACCGCACATCGCCGCGATCGGCGATGTGTGGTATTAGCTGCGGGTCCCGGTCGTTGATGAGCGCCGGGACCGACGCGATATGATGCGGAATCGCGGCGCGATCCCGCTTCATATCGCGGGAGCCGGCGCAGGACGTAAATATACGTCCTGTGTCGTTAAGGGGTCAATGAGGGCATGTGGGGCGTATTTTTTGGGAATAAAAGTTTTTAAAACATGTGTTTTTTTTTTTACTTTACAGGATAGTGGAAGCCATCTTATAGAAATAGTCCATTACTAAGCTGGAGCTTAGTGTTAGCCCTAAAAACAGTTAGTGCTACCCACTGCCACAGGGGTGTCCGGAAGACCCGGTACCAACTGGTCTGGAGCATCAAAAATGGCGCTCCTGGGCCTAGGAGGTAACAGGCTGGCATTATTTCGGCTGGAGAGGGCCAGTAACAATGGTCCTCGCCCACCCTGGTAACATCAGGCTGGTGCTACTTCGTTTGTATCTGGCTGAGAATGAAAATATGGGTAACCCCACACACTTTTTGCATAAATAGTTAAATATTAAAACAAGAAAAAAAAAAGAAAAAAAAAGAAAAGGGGCAGCCTGACGCTACCAGGGTGGGCAAGGACCATTGTTACTGGCCCTACCCAGCTTAAATAAGGCCAGCCTGTTACTGCCTAGGCCGATGAGCACCATTTTTTATACTCAGGGCCCTATTTGCAATGGTGTTGGGTACTGGGGTAATAATTGGGGGTTAGCACTAGCTGTTATTGAGGTTAATGCTAAGCCCCAGCTGAGTAATAGATAGCTTCCACTACTAAACCTCTAAAGTAAATACAATTTTAAAAAACACAACACGTTTTAAAAACTTTTCTTCCAAAAAACACTTCCCCACAAGCCCTTGTTAACCATTTTATTAATAGTAAGCCAAAAAAATGCAGGTCATCATCATAGTCCACCAAATTCGAAGTAGTCCACAGGATACACGGATCTGAAATGAGAAGAAAAAAAAAGCACCAAAAATTGGTTAGTACATTTATGGCGGTAAAAGCCAATAAAGCAGGGTTTCCAAACAGGGAGCCTCCAGCTGTTGCTAAACTACACCCTCATTATTACCAGACAACCTTTGTCTGGGAAGGATGGTAGTTGCAATTTAACAACAGTGAGCCTCCAGTTAAGTACCAGCTGGAGACTCGCTGTTCCCAAACTACAACTCCCGTGATGGGAGTTGTAGTTTAGCAGCAGCTGGAGGCACGCTGGTAATTAAATGGCTCCCTGGCCACCCACCCACATCTCTCACCCGCCCACTAGCTGTTGCAAGACTACATTTCCCAGCATGCCCTTACAGTGAGGACATGCTGGCAGTAGTCGTTGAACCAGCGGGCAGGTGGGAGATATAGGCGGGTGGCCAGGGAGCAGAGCCGGCCGGTTCCCAGAAATATGAAACTACTGAACTGTAATTTCATATTTCCCGCCCAGAGCCATGATCAGGGGAAATAGGAAATTACACTGCCATAGTTTAATATTTCTGGGAGCTGACCGGCTCTGCTCCCCAGCTAGCGGCCACCCGCCCGCATCTCGCACCCACTACAACTCCCAGCATGCCCTTACAGCAAGGACATGCTGGGAGTATTCCTGCCAGCTCCCAGGAATATAAAACTAGGGAAATATGAAAAAACAGCGCTGTGATTTCATATTCCTTTGCTCCCTGGCCACCCGCCCACATCTAACCCCCCCGCTAGCTGTTGAAAGTCTACAACTCCCAGCATGCCCTTACAGTGAGGACATGCTGTAAGTTGTAGCTGCAATAGCTAGCAGGGCGGGTGCTTCACAAAAAAAAAATCACACGAAAAGTCTTACATGTAACTTTTTGTGCGACTTTTTAAAAATGCTGTCAAAAGGCAATTTTGAAAGCCAGGTCGGACTTGACTTGCCACTTTTTGAAGGGGGTTTGTGACTTTTTTTCTTTTTTGCTTACTTGCGACATCCACACTTCATAACTTCCCAACCAGTGCAAAGTGAAAACTGAAAGTTGCTTAGGTAGGGCTATTTGCAACTTTATGTATACCCAAAAAAAGTCTCACAAAAATTTGCTTAGGCACACGTGCGACTTTTGTAAGCAAAAAAAAAAAGAGTTCTAAATCCCTTGATAAATCTCTCTCTCTTTTTTCTCTCCAGGTAAATGATTGCCCCCTGGCCTTTTGAGGGTGTTTTACTTGGAACAGTTTTTCCTGACATTTTCTGTTTTCTGTATGGGTCATTTATATACTTAAAAAAGATGATAACCCACCCCCTCCTTAAACATTAAACATCTCTTCTCAAAACGAAACATATTTATTTTAATCTTCCCTCATGACCAAGATGCTCACCTTTATACCTTTTCCTACTAGCCTTAGAAGCAGCTGCTTAAAGGGGTTATCCACCATAAGGTGATTTAAGTACGTACCTGGCAGACAGTAATGGACATGCTTAGGAAGGATCTGCACTTGTGTTGGGGCTAAATGGCTATGTTGTGAGATTACCATAACACTGTGGCTAGCTTGTTGTGAACTGGTATTTCCTGTTTGACTTTTCTTTTTTTGACTACAAATCCCACAATTCCATTTTCCTCCCTCCCACACATCACCCACCCCACCCATTGAAACATAAATGAACTGCATCCATTCAAATCAGTGTGGTTTTCAATCAGGGGGCCTACAGCTATTGCATTAGTTGCAGATTGATCCCTCCACCCATTGAAGCAGACAGGCTCCCTGTCATCAGCTGACTAGTGAGTCAGGTCTCGGCTGCATTGCAAGCTGGGGGAAATCTGAGACAACAGTCATTTTGTATGCTGGTAAAAATAAATATTGGAATGAAAATCACAGAAGAATTGTGAGAAAACCGCCACATACAGGTACAGACACTATATTATGAACTACACTAACTTTACAGCCCCTGTAGCATAGTCAAATGAAAAAAAGATCCTATAATACCCCTTTAACATTGCATGCTGTTCTGAAGTCTGTGACACACAAGTACAGCCAGATCCTTCTCTGTAAAGTTCCCACTAAGTTTATATAAACTAATCTTATTACGCGATAAAGCAGTGAGCTCATGTTACTAGCAGTAGCATTTTGAGCCGCAGGCTCTAGTGAGTACATTTATAACTTCATGCAGGTCTTCAATACATTTTTTTTTTGCTGACAAACTTCCAGCAAACTTCCTGTCTGGGATAAACATATATCTATCTTAAAATAAAAAAAAGAAATAATGTAAGGGCAGACTAGATGGGCGAGGTGGTCTTTTTCTGCTGACAATCTTCTATGTTACTGTAAAGGCATTACTAGTTGGTCTACATAGCAAATACCTATAAGCAGAGCCACTTGTACCATAAGTGCAACTGGTGCAACTGCACACACTTGAATATATATATATATATATATATATATATATATATATATATATATATATACACTAAATCATAAAATTATGTAGAGACCTGGGAGGCCTCCTTTTTCAAAGTTATTGGCATTTCTCAAAAAAGAAAAAAAAAGACTGCTGCCACCTTGTGTCTACAAAATACTGTTAGTCCAACAAAGTTTTCCAAGATTCTGCAACATTCTGTGATTTTACATCTGCATCACTGGACTAATATGGCTACTCCAAACTATTATATACAGTCATGGCCGTAAATGTTGGCACCCCTGACATTTTTCTAGAAAATTAAAGGGGTATTCCAGGCCAAAACTTTTTTTATATATATCAACTGGCTCCGGAAAGTTAAACAGATTTGTAAATTACTTCTGTTAAAAAATCTTAATTCTTCCAATAGTTATTAGCTTCTGAAGTTGAGATGTTGTTTTCTGTCTAACTGCTCTCTGATGACTCACGTCCCGGGAGCTGTGCAGTTCCTATGGGGATATTCTCCCATCATGCACAGCTCCCGGGACGTGACATCATCATTGAGAAGTTAGACAGAAAACTTCAGAAGCTAATAACTATTGGAAGGATTAAGATTTTTTAATAGAAGTAATTTACAAATCTGTTTAACTTTCCAGAGCCAGTTGATATATATAAAAAAAAAAGGTTTTGCCTGGAATACCCCTTTAAGTATTTCTCACAGAAAATGATGACAGTAACACATGTTTTGTTATACACATGTTTATTCCCTTTGTGTGTGTATTGGAACTAAACCAAAAAAGCAAATTGGATATAATGTCACACTAAACTCCAAAAATGGGCTGGACAAAATTATTTGCACCCTTTCAAAATTGTGGAAAAATAAGAATGTTTCAAGCAAGTGATGCTCCTTTAAAAACTCACCTGGGGCAAATAACATGTGTGGGCAATATAAAAATCACACCTGAAAGCAGATTAAAAGGAGAGAAGTTAACTTAGTCTTTGCATTGTGTGTCTGTGTGTGCTACACTAAGCATGGACAACAGAAAGAGGAGAAGAGAACTGTCTGAGGATATCAACAATCTCAAGGTTACAAGTCCATCTCCAGAGATCTAGATTTGCCTTTGTCCACAGTGCGCAACATTATCAAGAAGTTTGCAACCCATGGCACTAAAGCTAATCTCCCTGGGCGTGGACAGAAGAGAAAAATTTATGAAAGATGTCAACGCAGGATAGTCCGGATGGTGGATAAGCAGCCCCAAACAAGTTCCAAAGATATTCAAGCTGGCCTGCAGGCTCAGGGAGCATCAGTGTCAGCGCGAACTATGCGTCAACATTTAAATGAAATGAAACGCTATGGCAGGAAACCCAAGAGGACCACACTGCTGACAAAGAGATATAAAAACACAAGACTACATTTTGCCAAAATGAACTTGAGTAAGCCAAAATCCTTCTGGGAAAACATCTTGTGGACAGATGAGACCAAGATAGAGATTTTTGGTAAAGCACATCATTCTACTGTTTACCGAAAATGGAATGAGGCCTACAAAGAAAAGAACACGGGGGGAGATTTATCAAAACCTGTGCAGAGGAAAAGTTGCCCAGTTGCCCATAGCAACCAATCAGATCGCTTCTTTCATTTTTCAGAGACCTTGTTAAAAATGAAAGAAGCAAGCTGATTGGTTGCTATGGGCAACTGGTCAACTTTTCCTCTGCACAGGTTTTGATAAATCTCCCCCACAGTACCTACAGTGAAATATGGTGGAGGTTCAATTATGTTTTGGGGTAATAAGCGCAATTTCTTCATTTATAAGGTGAGCGGTCATCTTCACAAAAATACTGGGTTTATTCACCCAAGTAAGTGTAGTGGATTCCTCCCCTGCCAAGGGTAATACACGAGGCGCTGCCTCCCGGTTGTCTCTTTTTTTGTCTCTACTTTTAATAATTTTGTCCAGACCATTTTCAGAGTTTGGAGTGACATTATGTCCAATTTGCTTTTTTTCCTCCCTTTTTTGGTTTAGTTCCAATGTGTATAGCAAAACATGTGTTACTGCAATCCTTTTCTGTGAGAAATATTTAATTTTCTTGAAAAATTTAAGGGGTGCCAACATTTATGGCCATGACTGTATACACAGTATTTCACATACAGTAAGTACACCTCTCACATTTTGTAACTATTGTATTAAAGGGTTACTCCGCCCCTAGACATCTTATCCCCTATCCAAAAGGATAGCGGGTAAGATGTCTGATCACAGGGGTCCCGCCACTGGGGACCCCCGCATTCTACCATGCGGCACCCACCTGCAACGGCTTCCAGAACCGCTGGAGGCCCTCAGGCTAATACTATCCCGACCACAGGGATGTAAGATCGTGACGTCACGGCTCCGCCCCCGTGTCACGTCACACCCACCCCCTCAATGCAAGGCTATGGGAGGGGGCGTGAAAGCTGTCACGCCCCCTCCCATAGACTTGCATTGAGGGGGCGGGGTGTGACTTCACACGGTGCGGAGTCCAGACGTCAGTACGCCCCAGCGGCGGGACCCCCGCGATCAGACATCTTATCCCCTATCCTTTGGATAGGGGATAAGATGTCTAAGGGCGGAGTACCCCTTAAATCTTTTCATGTGACCACACTGAAAAATTAACACTCTGCTACAATGTAAAGTAGGGAGTGCACAGCCTGTATAACAGTGTTTAACCTTTTAAGGACGCCGGGCGTATGCCGGTTGGGGGCCGCTTAAATCATTCAGCAGGCATCCCACCACATCACCGGGGCGACCCCCCCCCCCCATGTCGGCGATAGGAGAAAATCGCATGTCAATTCAGACATGCAATTTTCTGCTATTCCGGGCTGATCAGGTCTCTGGTGACCCGATCACCCGGGAAATAGGGATGATCGGAGCTGTCAGGGACAGCCCTGATCATCCTGAGGGATAGGAGCAAGGTCGAATTGCTGCGATCTCCTCCTATCCCCTGCCATTGGTCAGAACTGAAAGTGAAAGTAAGATGATCTTTACTGTGGCAACCACTTGGAAGGCCAAACTGCAACTTCCAGCATGCCCAGACAGCCAAAGGCTGTCTGGGCATGCTGGGAGTTGTAGTTTTGCAACATCTGGAGGGTCACAGTTTGGAGACCACTGTTACAGTGGTGCCCAAACGGTAGCCCTCCAGATGTTGCCAAACTACAACTCTCAGCATGCCTAGACTGCCCAAGCATGCTGGGAGTTGTAGTTCTGTAACATCTGTCCCTTCAGATTTAGCAATTTTCATGACATTTTTGAAAATTGCTGCTCTACTTTGAAGCCCTTTTTTTCAAAAAGCAAAAATATGTCCATTTTATGATGCCAACATAAAGTGGACATATTGTGTTTGTGAAGAAAAATATCATTTATTTGGAATATCCATTTTCCTTAAGTAGAGAGCTTAAAAGTTAGAAAAATGCAAAATTTTCAAAATTTTCATGAAATTTTGGGATTTTTCACCAAAAAAGGATGCAAGTAACGCCGAAAATTTACCACCAAAATAAAGTAGAATATGTCACGAAAAAACAATCTCAGAAGCAGAATATTCGGTAAAAGCGTTTTCGAGTTATTAATTCGTAAATCGACTGTGGTCAGAATTGCAAAAAAGGGCTCAGTCCTTAAGGTGAAATAGGGTTGCGTCCTTAAGGGGTTAAAGGGGTACTCCGGTGAAAAACTTTTTTTTTTTTTTTTTTTAAATCGACTGGTGCCAGAAAGTTAAACAGATTTGTAAATTACTCCTATTAAAAAATCTTAATCCTTCCTGTACTTATTAGCTACTGAATACTACAGCAGAAATTATTTTCTTTTTGAAACACAGAGCTGTCTGCTGACATCATGAGCACAGTGCTCTCTGCTGACATCTCTGTCCATTTTGGGAACTGTCCAGAACAGCATATGTTTTCTATGGGGATTTTCTTTTACTCTGGACAGTTCCTAAAATGGACAGAGATGTCAGCAGAGAGCACTGTGCTCATGATGTCAGCAGACAGCTCTGTGTTTCAAACGGAAAAGAATTTTCACTGTAGTATTCAGCAGCTAATAATTACAGGAAGGATTAAGATTTTTTAATAGAAGTAATTTACAAATATACAAAAATGAAAAGAATTGGAGTGGCTATTGTTCTGAACAAGACCTGGGCTGCCCAATAACTACACCTATACCCGCGGTGTTGAAAATAAAATTAAAAAGGAATAATTGGGGCTCAAGGTCAAGGATATATGGACACCATTAGAGATGAGCGAATCGAAGTTGACGAACCCGAATTTGTTACGAATTTCATTAAAAATTCGATTCGCAACGAATACGAATATCGCCGCGATTCTATCGCGCGAATTGCTTCATTAAACTCCATTTTACAGCGTTCCAGGCTATTGGGGACCTAAGATGGCGGATCCACATGTGAGTACATGGGGCAGGGGATTATGGGAGGGCGGGAAACAGCGGTGGGAATGAAGGTAGGCGGGCTGACCCTGAATCAAATGTGAGATGCAGCCTATTAGTGTTCACTGACCCCTGTGATGTCACAGCCCCTATATAATCGGCTGCCATCTTGCCTCACTTCATTTCATCTATGCACTCAGATGGAGAGGACGGGACTGCGTGTGTGTGAATAGTTCATACCACAGTGTTACACTGCAACTGCTACTCACATCAGCATTAGGGAAAGGCAGGAGTGCAGAGTACTGTGCTGTTACTCTGAGAAGGATCATTGATAGCTAAACTTACTATTCACGTTATTGAGCATTGCAGCAGAGAGGGGCAGATAGCTGCCAGCTGCCTCATACAGATCTCCAAGCTGCCGGAACTTTCTGAAGCATCTTATCTCCTCATTTTTCAGCTCTATTGAGTTTATTTTTATTTGCTCCACAAAACTTCTGCTGCTCAGAATTGTGTGACAGAGTGCAATTTAGGGTTTAACCCTGGATTTTTTTTTTTGTGGTGCTGCACTGTTGGGTCCTGCTGCTGTTCAGAAATACGTGATTGTTCAGTGGACTGTAGTGCATTTGCACCGTTTTGTACCTGTTAATCTGTCAAGGGGCTACATACTGTGCAAGTCCAAACAATACTATTCACTGGCTGTTTTTTTTTTAAGCAGTTTTTTCTGCATATAGTTACGCATATATAACTGCCCTCATCAGTGCACACCGCATAGGTACATCCAAGTATTGTACCATTTTGTACCTGTTAAGCTGTCAAGGTGCTCCATACCGTCAAAGTCCAAACAATAGTATCCACCGGCTGGTGTTTTACAAAAATGCAGAGTTTTTTCTGCTAATAGTTAGGCATATTACTGCCCTCATCAGTGCATACCACATAGGTACATCCAAGTATTTTACCATTTAGTAGCTCTCAAGGTGCTCCAAACCGTCAAAGTCCAAACAATAGTATCCACCGGCTGGTGTTTTACAAAAATACAGAGTTTTTTCTGCTAATAGGCATATTACTGCCCTCATCAGTGTATACCGCATAAGTACATCCAAGTATTGTACCATTTAGTACCTGTTAAGCTGTCAAGGTGCTCCATACCGTCAAAGTCCAAAAAATAGTATCCACCGGCTGGTGTATTACAAAAATACAGAGCTTTTTCTGCTAATAGTTAGGCATATTACTGCCCTCATCAGTGCATACCGCATAGGTACATCCAAGTATTGTACCATCTAGTACCTGTTAATCTGTCAAGGGCCTACATACTGTTCAAGGACAGCCGTAAGTAATCACCTGCTGCTGTTCTAGACAAATACTGTTTAAAGAGTAGTGTAGCGCATTGTAATACCCTCATAAATTCACTAAGTATGTCAGGCAGAGAAGTGCCAGGATGTGCACAGAGGAGTGGCAGAGGCCTAAATACTTCAGGCAGAGTTGGCAGCAGACTTGGGGCGTCGATTGGTTAACACGTTCACCCATATCATCACAAGTGACATCTGACACCCACAGTCAACAGTCGGTGGGTTCCTCAGACACAACCCTCAGTTGGCATGGCCCGGGAGCAGTCCGTGTCCTCCCATTGCCTTTGTACTATGCTGTTCCCTCTCCTAAAGAAGTATCTTATGCTGTGGGTTCAGCTCCACTATTTACTGAGGACGATCCAATAGAGGACAGTCAGCAGCTACTGGACAGCCAAGAAGGGGAAGAGACATGCGCCGCTTGCTCCGCTAGGCGGCCAAGTAGTGATGCGGAGAGTGACGTGGGAGGCGGTGTTGCAAGTGTTCAGGGTCCTAAAGCAGACACTGTTCGGGAACCTGAGGAGGACATCAGTGACGTGCACACAACTGTTGATGATGATGAAGCCGATCGCAATTGGGAGCCGGGTGCAGAAGGGGCTTCATCATCATCAGGAGAAGAGAGTTGCAGGTTGCCCTTGAGGCAGCAAGGCAGTAGCACGGTTGGCAGTCAGCGTGGTGGCAGTAGTGGAAATTCAGGAGCCAAACGTGCCTGGGGGAGACCACCTGCTTCACGGCAGCCTACCTTTCCGGGAAGGTAGTGGAACAGGGGTTCCTGGAGACGGCGCCAGTAGCAGTCAATTAGTGCGGACTGCGGGTGGGAAAAGTGTGGTGTGGAAATTTTTCATAAGGCATCCGGAGGAGGTTCACGTAGCCACATCCAAGATCTGTCGGCAGAAGGTGAAGCGTGGCCAGGGTCCCAATGTCGGCACCACGGCCCTGGGTCAACACATGCTTCGCCACCATAAAGCGGCCTGGGAGAACCGTGGCTCCGATGTAGTGGTCCAGCCTGCTGCATCACCCAGTGGCCATCCGCTCCCTCCTTCATCCAGCCAAGGCTCCACCACATCAGCCGAAGGGAGCTGTGTGTCAAACCCTCCTTCTGTCGCTCCTGCTTCTCCCACTTTTAGTCAGCCATTCCGCCAACAATCCATCGGCGAAGCCATGTCCAAGAGACAACAGTATGCGCCCACTCATCCAACGGCGCAGAAGTTGAATGTGCTCCTGTCCAAGTTTCTGGTGTTGCAGTCCCTCCCTTTTCAAGTGGTGGACTCTGCACGTTTCAGAGAATTGATGGCTTGTGCCGAGCCGAGGTGGAGAGTCCCAAGCCGTCATTTGTTTGTGAAGAAGGCAGTACCAGCCCTGCATAAGTTTGTACAAGAGAAGGTGGGCCAGTCCTTGAGCCTGTAGGTGTGTTCAAAAGTGCACGGCAGCGCCAACGTGTGGAGATGTAACTACGGGCAGGGACAATACTTGTCTTTTACGGCTCACTGGGTAAATGTGGTTCCTGCACAGCCACAACAGCAACTTGGACAGGTCACACCGCTTCCTCCTCCACGCTTTCGCTCCCAGGCAGTTGGTCCTGTTACAGTGTGCGAATCCACCTCCTCATGCTCCACCGTGTCCTCGGCCTCCACTGCACGTCCAAATCTCGGTGGCCATTCATCATACCATGTGTGTAGGGCACGGCGGTGTCAAGCTGTTCTTCACGTGGTTTGCCTTGGCGAACGGAGTCACACAGGGGAGGAACTGCTAAAGTTCATTCGTAAAGAAATCCGAGTATGGCTTACTCCACGAAATCTGGAAATGGGAACCATGGTGACAGACAACGGGAAGAATATCGTGTCCGCGCTGCGACAAGGAAGTGTGAAACATGCGCCCTGCATGGCACACGTGCTGAATCTGGTTGTCAAGCACTTCCTCAAGTCTTCACCCCATTTGCAAAACATCCTGAAAATGGCAAGGAAACTGTGCATGCACTTCAGCCACTCGTACACTGCCAAGCACACCTTCTTTGAGCTACAGCGTCAGAACGGTATCCCACAACATAGTCTCATTTGTGACGTTGCCACACGTTAGAATTCCACCCTCCATATGTTGGACAGACTATACGAACAAAGAAAAGCCATCACCGATTTCTTGATGATCCAAGCAGATAGGAGTAATCCCGTGTAACTTCAATGTGAACCAGTGGCAGCTCATACGTGACACCTGCCGTTTGCTGAGGCCCTTTGAGGAAGCCACATTATTTGTGAGTCGCCTGGATTACGCCATGAACGACGTAATTCCACTCCTACATTTCCTACAACAAATGATTGAAACCATGGCTGGTCACGGCAATGGAGACGTTGCGCCTACATCTCAAGGCTACCTGAGCCCTGTGGGGGCTGAACTGGAGGAGGAGGATGATGAGGGGCAGAGCGGAGCACAGTTTAGGTTGGATGAGATGGACGGAGTTTCTAGTCTTCAGACAGGAGAGGAGGAGCAGGAGCAGCCAGAGGAGCTGGAGGGTTATGAGGAAGTTGAGACAGAGGACCCAGACACACCGTGGCAGTATGCAGTGGAGATGGAGGCAGGTAGTCCCTCCGAGTCACTGGCACAAATGGCATGATGCATGCTCAGTTGCTTGCGTAGTGACCCCCGAATTGTCAAAATTTGTCAGCGGGATGACTTCTGGATCTCCACCTTATTAGACCCTCGCTACCGTCCCAAATTGGGGGCCTTTTTTACACCCACTGAGAGGGAGGACAAACTGACCTACTACAGAGAGATTCTACGTAGTCAGTTGGCTGATGCCTATCGTCCACATGGTCCATCCACTCGCAGGTCTGACTCGGGGGGCCCTCTGCGCTCACCTTCCACTGCCATGACTGCTGGGGAGGGGTGGGAGGAGCAGTATCAGCTCAATCAGCAGCAGTCTACAGTCGCTGATGAGTAGCTTTCTTCACCCGCATAGTGAAGCAACTCATCAGCAGCAGGTAGACATGGAGCAGGACCTGAACCAGCAGGTGGTGGCATACCTTGACATGGCCATGCCAACAACCATTGAAGATCCGCTGGACTCCTGGGCAGCCAAACTTGATTTATGGCCACAACGAGCAGAGTTTGCCCTGGAAAAGCTGTCCTGCCCGGCCAGTAGTGTGCCATCAGAGGGGGTGTTTAGTGCGGCCGGGGCCATAGTCACCCCAAGGTGAACTCGTCTGTACACTAAAAATGTGGAGAGACTGACGTTTGTCAAGATGAATCAGGGATGGATCAGCCAGGATTTACAGCCACCAATGACAGATGGGTCTGAGTAGATTGACCATGCTCCTACAACAAAATTTTTCTCTATTATGGTTGGTTATGAAACCCTCTGGGGTAGACCTGGGCAGTGTACGGCCCGCTTGACACATACGGCCCTTTGATTGGCTCTGACCGGCCCGTGCTGACTAGGGGACAACTATGCTGCCTAATCTGGGGGACAACTATGCTCCTAATCTGGGGGAGAACTATGCTCCTAATCTGGGGGACAACTATGCTGCCTAATCTGGGGGACATCTATGCTGCCTAATCTGGGGGACAATTATGCTCCTAATCTGGGGGACAATTATGCTCCTAATCTGGGGGACATCTATGCTGCCTAATCTGGGGGACAATTATGCTCCTAATCTGGGGGACAACTGTGCTCCTAATATGGGGGAAACTGATGCTTCTGGCCTTGGGCCTGTCATTTTTTGAAGTTTAGCAGTAGCTAAATACATGCTTAATGCAATTGTAAACATTGATCTTTAAATGTAAGGGGTTATGAAACCCTCTTGGGTACTGCGAATGACTGCTACAGACTCATTCTGTATCTTTCACAAACTACTTGCCTCCCTGGTGCCTCTGGTCTTAAATTTTTGGATGTTTAGCAGTAGCTAAATACATGCTTAATGCAAATGTAAACATTGATCTTTAAATGTAAGGGGTTATGAAACGCTCTTGGGTACTGCGAATGACTGCTCCAGACTCATTCTGTGTCTTTCACAAACTACTTGCTTCACTGGTGCCTCTGGCCTTGGGCCTTACATTTTTGGATGTTTAGCAGTAGCTAAATACATGCTTAATGCAAATTTCAACAATGATCGTTAAATTCTCGGCGCTCTGCAAGGGCCTTCTCCTACCCCGCCTGGGCCGATCCGAGGACCTTACTAACCAAAGCAATCGGTTGTAGCGACGGGCGGTGTGTACAAAGGGCAGGGACTTAATCAACGCGAGCTTATGACCCTCACTTACTGGTAATTCCTCGTTTTAAGGGTAAATAATTGCAATCCCAGATCCCTATCACGAACTGGTTTCAGCGTGTAACACGCACCTGTCCTTGAAAGATAGACACGCTAATCCGTTCAGTGGAGCGCTAGTGCGGCCCGGGACATCTGAGGCCATAGCACAACTCTTATTGCTCGATCTCGCAATTGATCGGGCAAGGTAAGGGGTTATTAAAGCCTCTTGGGTACTGCTGAGGCCTACTCCTGACTGTTCCTGGTGCAATGTATGGGGTAATTAAACACTCTTGGGTAGTGTTATTGTTAAATTTACTGATAATTTTATCAGTAAAAAAATTGAAATTTGCAGAATGCTAACCATTACAAACGGAACGCTTGTTGCGTGTGATTTTTTTAATGAAAATTAAAAAAAAATCCGGAGAGGGATTAACTCTGCTTAATCATTTTTGCCGAAAAAAATCCTTTGGTGATCTGAACTTTTGGAGACAGATGCGCTTACACACATATGTAATAATTTTTTTAAATAATTTCAAACATTGTGTGGTTTATTATTTTTGAGAAGAAAGTCTTTGGGTGGTCCACCGTCCTGCATTATAGAGTCTTCTGAAATTTTGGATATGCGCTTGTTCTTACACAAAGGTATACATTTTTTTTTAAATTTATACAATTTTGTTGATTTTGGGGCGGATTGTGAAGACCTGTGTACTGGTGCATCAGCCAACTCCAGGCTGTGTCCTTCAGGCAATATATGGGTTCCTGATACCGCAGAGGTGGGGCCTGGGTCTGGGAATTTAACATTTTTGGATAGCGGGTGCTACCTATGAGAAATCTTTGTCAAACATTTCTCATTTGGTGTTGTTTTTTATTGGGGGGGGGGGGGAATTGTGACGCCCTGGTGTGTAGTGTACTCGTGCATCAGCCAACTCCATGCTGTGCCATTCAGCCACTATATGGTGTCCTCGTGCTGCCAACACCTCCACGCTGTGCCATTCAGTTGATGGTTGACAACATTTATTTGCATTCCCTTAACGCTGTTACTAAGACCTGGGGTAATGGTTTTCTGCTGTGAAATCTGGATGGTCTTGGTAATGTTTATGGATGGGGACCATTGAGCCATGGCGGAGTTCATAGTGATGCCCGGTGCGCTCCTCTGCAGGCTGATATTTTCCCGGGCGTCCATCAATTTTGGCGGTTTTACTGCAAAATCCACCTGCTGCTTTTTAGAATTCGACATCTCTCGGGCATCTTGCACTTTACGCTTTATTCTGAAATGTGCATCTTTGGCGACCATTTTCTCGCGGGCATCCTTCATGCCTAACTTCAGACGGGCATCTGTCACGCCAATCTTCTGACGGGCATCAAACATTCTCTGGAAACTTTTTTGCAGGGATGCACGTTTCAGAATAAAGGGTAAAGTGCAAGATGCCATTGCAAGCCAGCTTGTCCTGGTATGGTATAGTAAGTTTTATCTTCCGAGGATGTCCTACATTTGGGGAAACAGGGTAATAAATTAGACATTTCCAGAAGGATAACCATTACACAACGGAACGCTTGTTGCGTGTGATTTATTACGTAAAATTTTACAAAAAAAATACAAAGAGGGATTAATTCTGCTTCTTCCTCCTTTTTGGTGAAAATTATGATTTTTGGTGGTCCACCGTAATTAATTTTGGGGCCTCATCAACTCGTTCATTTGAGATTGTTTTTATAAAAAAAAAAATTAAAAATCTTTGTCAAAAAATTATCATTATGTTGTTCTTGGGGGGGGAGTTGTGAAGCCTTGGTGTGTACTCTTGAATCAGCCAACTCCAGGCTGTGTCCTTCATGCAATATATGGGTTACTGATGCTGCAGAGGTGGGGACTGGGTCTGTGAATTTCAAAATTTGGGATAGCGGGTGCAACCTATGAGAAATCTTTGTGAAACATTTCTCAAGGTCTTGTTTTTTGGGGGGGATTGTGAAGCCCTGGTGTGTACTGGTGCATCAGCCAACCCCAGGCTGTGTCCTTGAACCAATATATGGATTACTGATGCCGCTGTGGTGGGGCCTGGGTCTGTGAATTTCAATTTTTTTGGATAGCGGGTGCTACCTATGAGAAATCTTGGTCACAAATTTCTAATTGTGTTGTTTTTTGGTGGGGATTGTGAATCCCTGGTGTGTACTCTTGCATCAGCCAACTCCAGGCTGTGTCATTCAGGCAACATATGGGTTATTGATGCCGCAGGGGTGGGGCCTGGTTCTGGAAATTTCAAATTTTTGGATGGCGGGTGTTAGGCTTCGGCAGGCTGGATGTGGATCCTCTGTGTCAGCGAGGGATTGGCGTGGACCGTGTCGGTGGACCGGTTCTAGGTTGCTACTGGTATTCACCAGAGCCCGCCGCAAAGCGGGACGGTCTTGCTGCGGCGGTAGCAACGAGGTCGTATCCACCGGCAACGGCTCAACCTCGCTGACTGCTGAGAAGGCGTGGGACAGAAGGACTAGGCAGAGGCAAGGTCAGACGTAGCAGAAGGTCGGGGGAGGCGGCAAGGTTCGTAGTCAATAGCAATAGCAAGAGGTCAGGTACACTGGTAAGGCAAACACTGTAAACGCTTTCTCTGGCACAAAGGCAACAAGATCCGGCAAGGAAGTGAAGGGGAAGTGAGGTTAAATAGACAGGGAGCAGGTGGAGGCTAACTAGACAGATTGGACCAGGCACCAATCATTGGTGCACTGGCCCTTTAAATCTTAGAGAGCTGGCGCGCGTGCGCCCTAAGGAGCGGAGCCGCGCGTGCCAGGACGAGACAGCCGGGGACCGGGACAGGTGAGAGACTTGGGATGCGATTCGCGAGCGGGCGCGTCCCACTATGCGAATCGCATCCCCGCCGGCAGTGTCAATGCAGCGCTCCCGGTCAGCGGGTCTGACCGGGGCGCTGCAGAGAGAGAGGAACGCCGCGAGCGCTCCGGGGAGGAGCAGGGACCCGGAGCGCTCGGCGTAATAGTACCCCCCTTAGGTCTCCCCCTCTTTTTGTCCGGATGTCGCTCCACATGGGACGAGGACATTGGGAGCAATTGTAGAGTCTCCTTCTGGAGGACAGTGAAGTCCTGGGTATGGTCATCAACGGCAGGCAGTTCAGAAGGAGTGGAAATGGGGGCAGAGGGTGAAGCTTGGCACGGGGCAGAGTGTTACCAGGACGGGGGCTATGAGGAGGCACGGCATAGTCCTGATAGGCCTTGGGGAGACCAGGTATAGGGGGAGACACTGAGGTTTGACAGACGGGACTGGGGGGCGGACGTGAGGCATCTTTTGTGGCAAGAGGCACCCCAGCTCTTGATCTCCCCGGTGGTCCAGTCAAGGGTAGGAGAGTGGCGTTGGAGCCATGGCAGACTGAGGAGGACTTCAGAGGTGCAGTTGGGCAAAACAAAAAGTAAAAATTTTTCGTGATGCAGTCCAATGCTCATGAGCAGGGGTTCTGTGCGGTAACGCACAGTGCAGTCCAATTTCACTCCGTTGACCGAGGAAATGTAGAGTGGCTTGGCGAGATGGGTCACAGGGATGTTGAACTTATTAACAAAAGAGGCCAAAATGAAATTTCCCGCAGAACCAGAGTCCAAGAAGGCCACAGCTGAGAAGGAGGAGTTGGCAGAAGGAGAAATCTGTACGGGCACAGTGAGACGTGGAGAAGCAGACTTCAGACCAAGAGACGCCACTCCCACGTGAGCTGGGTGCGTGCGTTTCCCAGACGTGGAGGACGAATAGGGCAATCCACCAAGAAATGTTCGGTACTAGTGCAGTACAGACATAAATTTTTATCGCTGCGGCGAGTCCTCTCTTCATGGGTCAGGCGAGACCGATCCACTTGCATAGCCTCCTCGGCGGGAGGCACAGGGGTATATTGCAAAGGATACTGTGAGAGAGGTGCCCAGAGATCAAGGTCTTTTTCCTGGCGGAGCTCCTGGTGTCTTTCAGAAAAACGCATGTCAATGCGGGTGGCCAAATGGATAAGTTCATGCAGGTTGGCAGGAATTTCTCGTGCGGCCAGCACATCTTTGATGTTACTGAATAGGCCTTTTTTAAAGGTTGCGCAGAGGGCCTCGTTGTTCCAAGAAAGTTCTGAGGCAAGGGTACGAAATTGGATGGCGTATTCGCCTACAGAAGAATTTCCCTGGACTAGGTTCAGCAAGGCAGTTTCGGCAGAAGAAGCTCGGGCTGGTTCCCCGAAGACACTATGAACCTCAGCGAAGAACGACTGTACAGTGGCAGTGGCAGGATCATTGCAGTCCCAGAGCGGTGTGGCCCATGACAGGGCCTTCCCAGACAGGAGACTGACCACGAAAGCCACCTTCGACCGTTCTGTAGGAAATTGGTCCGACAACATCTCCAAATGTAGGGAACATTGTGACAGGAAACCACGGCAAAGTCTAGAGTCCCCATCAAATTTGTCCGGCAGGGACAAGCGGAGGCCAGGAGCGAGAACTCGCTGCGGAGGAGGTGCAGGAGCTGGCGGAGGAGATGGTTGCTGCTGTAGCTGTGGCAGAAGTTGCTGTAGCATGGCCGTCAACTGCGACAGCTGCTGTCCTTGTTGGGCGAACTGTTGTCCAAGTTGCTCTATCTGTTGAGACTGCTGGGCGACCACCGTGGTAAGGTGAGCAACAACATGACCGGATCTACTGTTAGGATTCGGCAGGCTGGATGTGGATCCTCTGTGTCAGCGAGGGATTGGCGTGGACCGTGTCGGTGGACCAGTTCTAGGTTGCTACTGGTATTCACCAGAGCCCGCCGCAAAGCGGGACGGTCTTGCTGCGGCGGTAGCAACCAGGTCGTATCCACCGGCAATGGCTCAACCTCGCTGACTGCTGAGAAGGCGTGGGACAGAAGGACTAGGCAGAGACAAAGTCAGACGTAGCAGAAGGTCGGGGCAGGCGGCAAGGTTCGTAGTCAATAGCAATAGCAAGAGGCCAGGTACACTGGTAATGCAAACACTGTAAACGCTTTCTCTGGCACGAAAGCAACAAGATCCGGCAAGGAAGTGAAGGGGAAGTGAGGTTAAATAGACAGGGAGCAGGTGGAGGCTAATTAGACAGATTGGGCCAGGCACCAATCATTGGTGCACTGGCCCTTTAAATCTTAGAGAGCTGGCGCACGCGCGCCCTAAGGAGTGGAGCCGCGTGCGCCAGGACAAGACAGCCGGGGACCGGGACAGGTGAAAGACTTGGGATGCGATTCGCGAGCGGGCGCGTCTCGCTATGCGAATCGCATCCCCGCCAGCAGTGTCAGTGCAGCGCTCCCGGTCAGCGGGTCTGACCGGGGCGCTGCAGAGAGAGGAACGCCGCGAGCGCTCCGGGGAGGAGCAGGGACCCGGAGCGCTCGGCGTAACAGCGGGTGCTACCAATGAGAAATTGTGGACAAAAATTTCTCATTGTGATCTTTTTGGAGGGGAAATTGTGAAGCCCTGGTATGTACTGGTGCATCAGCCAACTCCAGGCTGTGTCCTTCAGGCAATATATGGGTTACTGATGCCGCAGAGGTGGGGCCTGGGAATTTCACATTTTTGGATAGCGGGTGCTACGTAAGAGAAATCTTTGTCAAAAACTTCTCATATTGTGTTGTTTTTTTGTTGGGGGGGGGGATTGTGAAGCCCTGGTGTGTAGTGTACTAGTGCATCAGCCAACTCCACGTTGTGCCATTCAGCCACTAAATGGTCTCCTCTTGCTGCCAACATGTCCACGCTGTGTCATTCAGCCGCTATATGGTGACCTCATGCTGCCAACATCTCCACGCTGTGCCATTCACCCACTATATGGTGTCCTCATGCTGTCAACACCTCCTCGCTGTGCCATTCAGCCACTATATGGTGTCCTCATGCTGCCAACACCTCCACACTAGGTCATTCTGCCACTATATAGTGTCCTCATGCTGCCAACACCTCCACGCTGTGCCATTCAGCCACTATATGGTGTCCTCATGCTGCCAACACCTCCACGCTATGTCATTCAGTCACTATATGGTCTCCTGACACTGATGCCACCACCAGGCTGTCATTGTTGTTACGCCGAGCGCTCCGGGTCCCTGCTCCTCCCCGGATCGCTCGCGGCGTCTCTCTCTCTGCAGCGCCCCGGTCAGACCCGCTGACCGGGAGCGCTGCACTGACATTGCCGGCGGGGATGCGATTCGCATAGCGGGACGCGCCCGCCCGCGAATCGCATCCCAAGTCACTTACCCGTCCCGGTCCCCGGCTGTCATGTTCTGGCGCGCGCGGCTCCGCTCTCTAGGGCGCGCGCGCCAGCTCTCTAAGATTTAAAGGGCCAGTGCATCAATGATTGGTGCCTGGCCCAATCAGCCTAATTAGCTTCCACCTGCTCCCTGTCTATATTACCTCACTTCCCCTGCACTTCCTTGCCGGATCTTGTTGTCTTGTGCCAGTGAAAGCGTTTAGTGTTGTCCAAAGTCTGTGTTCCAGACCTTCTGCTATTCCTATTTGACTACGAACCTTGCCGCCTGCCCCGACCTTCTGCTACGTCTGACCTTGCCTCTGCCTAGCCCTTCTGTCCCACGCCTTCTCAGCAGTCAGCGAGGTTGAGCCGTTGCCGGTGGATACGACCTGGTTGCTACCGCTGCAGCAAGACCATCCCGCTTTGCGGCGGGCTCTGGTGAATACCAGTAGCAACTTAGAACCGGTCCACCGACACGGTCCACGCCAATCCCTCGCTGACACAGAGGATCCACATCCAGCCTGCCGAATCGTAACAGTTGTGCTGCTGTGCGGCAGTGATTCTGAGAGCGATGCCGGTAATCTGCATGCTATTCAGATTAACAATATTATTTCACTACCCCAGCACACTCCATATGCGTTTTAGGACACAGCAAAGTGTCCTATACCCCTATAGAGGCTGTATGTAGGCTAGAAATAGCCTTTTTTAATATAGATTCGCCGCGAAAAAATTTGGATCGAAACAAACTTTTCCGGAAAATTCAGCGAATCGGCCGAATCAAATTTATGAAAAGTTCGCTCATGTCTAGACACCATGTATTAGATGAATATAAATAATTTATTATATTAAACAATGTACATGCGGTGGTCACAGTGACCCACAGGGCCCTTGTGGGATCACAGCACTCACTAATAAAATATTATCTCAATAAATGAAAAAAATTATAAAATTAATTATTGCAATGAGACCACCATAAAATAAATATTATATAAGCAGAAATAAAATCTATAAAAATACTATAAACCTTATTGTACTGACCAACAGCAACAAAGAAGCAAAGAAATACAAGTGACCAGAAACAGCAAATATTGGTCACAATTAAGCCTAAATTACCACAATCACAGATAGCAATGGTGACAGGTAGCAGCAACTATGGTCACAATTATCACAATTGTAGCAGCAAATATAGTCACAATTAGCAGCAGTTAATGCCACAAAGTTCATCAGAGTTCAGCTACATTAGTGGTGAGACTGAATGGGGTAACTCATAGCAACAATCGTCATCCTGAGTAAGATCTAAGTTCTGTTTCACAATTCTCTTTTTTGAGATAAACCGCAATAGTCTCTTAGTAACAGTATTGGTTCTAATATGCGGGCATATGTAGATTGTAACTAAATATATCAGCTGACACGGCTCACCGCTCCAGGGTCTGTGCACAGCCGAGGGTTCGCTGAGATACTGCGATCTCTTGTGGCAAGGCTGGAATATCTCCTCGATGTCTGTGACAGATGCGCTCTCGTGGAAGGAGAGGGCACCGCCGGAGGCTCGGCCATCTCCTAAGGTGGCACTGCTTGTTGGTAGCGGTGGACTCCAGATTGGGAGGCTACAGCGCTTTAGCTGGCAGTGTCGGACCGCGTCCTCGTAGCTCAGAGGTACGCGGTGCTTGTTAGTAACGGTGGGCTCCGGCCAAGGAGGCTACAGCACTTCAGCTGACGGTGTCGGTCCGCGTCCTCGTGGTTTGGAGGTACGCGTGCGATATTGCAAGTAAAGCCTCTTGTTGCAGGGCTCTCAAGGCTTATAGCAAGGTGGTCTCAGTCACTCATAGCAGGGGGCTGGACGCGTTTCAAGACTCTCTCAGTCTTTTCCTCAGCAGCATTGATATATAGGGGTATATATAGATCAATGCTGCTGAGGAAAAGACAGAGAGTCTTGAAACGCGTCCAGCCCCCTGCCAAGGGTGACTGAGACCACCTTGCTATAAGCCTTGAGAGCCCTGCAACAAGAGGCTTTACTTGCAATATCGCACGCGTACCTCTGAACCACGAGGATGCGGACCGACACAGTCAGCTGAACACACAGCCATTACTATCAAAATTTAGGCAACTAAAATGGTGTGGCCACCATTATTTTCCAGCACTGCATTAAGGCTCTTGGGCATGGAGGTCACCAAAGCTTCACAGGTTGCCACAGGTTGAGGATGTCCCACAGATGCTTAATATGGTATAAATCTGGAGACCTGCTTGGCCACTCCATCACCTTTACCCTCAGCTTCTTTAGCAAGGCAGTGGTCCTCTGGGAGGGGTGTTTGGGGTCATTATCATGTTGGAATACCTCCTTGCGACCAATTGAGGGGGTCATGCTTTGCTTCAGTATGTGACAGTACATGTTGGTTCCCTCAATGAACTGTAGCTCCCCAGTGCCAGCAACACTCATGCAGGCCCAGACCATGACACTTCTACCACAATGCTTTATTGTAGGCAACACACATTTGTCTTTGTATTCCTCACCTGGTTGCCGCCACACACGCTTGACACCATCTGAACCAAATAAGTTTATCTTGGTCTCATTAGAGCATAGGACATGATTCCAGTAAGCAATGATCTTAATCTGCTACTTTTCAGCAAATGTGTGGGCTTTCTTTTGTTTCATCTTTACAAGACGCTTACTTCTGGGATGACAACAATGCATACCAATTTGATGCAGTGTGCAAGTATAGTCTGAGCACTGACAGGCTGACCCCCACCCCCCTTTTACCTCTGCAGCAATTCTGGTAGAACTCATACATATATTTCCCAAGACAACCTCTTAACACTGAGCATGTGCACTCAACTTCTTTGGTAGACCATGGTGAGGCCTGGTCTGAGTCTAAACTGTCCTGTGAAACCATTGTATGGTCTTGCCCACCATGATGCAGCTCAGTTTTAGTGTCTTGGCAATCTTCTTACAGCCTAGGCCATCTTGATGAAGAGAAACAATTATTTTTGTCAGATCCTCAGATAGAGGTGCCATGTTGAATTTTTAGTAACCAGTATTAGAGAGTGTGAGAGCAATAATACCAAATTTAAGACAACAGCTCCTCACATGGCACTGTGGAGAGATAATGGCTAATTGGGCCCAATTTAAACATTGCCACTTAAGGGTATACTCACTTTTGTTTCCAAGGTTTAGACATTAACCCCTTAAGGACCGGGCCATTTTTCATTTTTGCACTTTCGTTTTTTCATCTAAAAATCATAACACTTTCAATTTTCCACCTACAGACCCAAATGAGGGCGTTTTTTTTGCACCACCAAGTTTTTTTTTACATCAATCATTCCACCACAAAATCTATGGCAAACCCAGAAAAAATAATATTTGTGGGGCATATTCTACTATTCTACGCAGTGCACTTTTCGTAAAAAGGACACTTTATTCTGTAAGTCCATACGTTCGCAAGGATAAATAATTTATATTGGTTTTATTTTATTTCACTACTTTATTTTATTTCACCACTTTTTTAGGGTATACAAAATTATAAAAAATACGCAATTTTGGACTTTGGAATTTTTTTACGTATACGCCATTGACTGTGTGGTTAAATGAATGTTATATTTTTATAGTTCGGACATTTATGCACGCGGCGATACCACATATGTTTATTTATGTTTACATTTGTTTTTAAATGGGAAAAGGGGGGTAATTTTATTACGGAAGGGGTTATATTACATTTATTAACTTTTTTTCAAAACAATTTTTACACAATTTTTAGTCCCCATAGGGGACTATTACATGCAACCTACTAATTGCATATACTGTTCAATGCTATGCCATAGCATAGCCTTGATCAGTGCTATCGGCGCTCTGCTGCTCCAGCCTGGATCTCAGGCATGGAGCAGCAGAGCGCCGATCGGACGGAGAAGGAGGCAGGTAAGCACCCTCCCCTGTCCATACAGCTGTTAAAGGCGCAGCGATTTCACTGCAGCGGTCCCGAAGAGCCTGGCTGAGCTGCCGGGAGTCGTTTAGTTTCACTTTAGATGCAGCAATCACCTTGATTAATGCCGGGCATCACCGAGATCGGTAATGTCCGGCATCGGGACCACCCGGCTATGATGCGGGGTCAGCCCGTGACCCCGTGTTACAGCACGGGAGCGGGTCCAGGGCGTACAGATACGCCCTTGGTCCTTAAGGTGTTAATGGCTGTATGTTAAGTTTTTGAGGGGACAACATGACATTTTAGCAGAGTGTAATTTTACAAAATGTGAGGGATGATATGTAGACAATTTTTCTCATACCTTAAATTTTCATTTCCTAGAGTCCATAGTTGGCACACAATGGGTTAACAGTCTCTCACTGACCCTGGAGGAAAAGGTGTAGCTAGCAGTTAGAACTACAAGAACAATTAAACAATCATTAATCTACCACACCGTACTAAAGCCCCACAAAAAAAAGCCTCCGTGTATAGTATGCAGAAAAACACTTTATTGAGAGGGATACTTGTGCTACCTTCGGACTCGAGGGAATGAACATTTCAGGTGAGAGAATGTTCTACTTCCTGTCATCCTCTGGTGGCACACAGTGGGAATTGCAAAGCAATACAGAAAAAACAAAGGGGGGGGAGGGCAATTAAACAGGACCAGCAGCATTTATAACACTCATATGAAAAGCTGATCTCTCAGACACTGCCACATTCAAAATATAGTGTTTGATAAAGGTCGTAGGCGAAGCCCATGTCACTGCTCTGCAGATTTGTTCCATTGGAACATACTGTTCAGCCCATGATCCCGCTGTTAAACGGGTAGAATGTTCTTTTAGCAGTAACGGAGAAGAATCCCCCTCCAGAAAGTAGCAATGATTAATCACATCACTGATACATCATGCCAAAGAGGACTTGGTAGCCTTTCTGCCCCTGTTAGGACCTTAAAATTGTATGAAGAAAGCTTCTGACAATCTGAAAGATGAGGTCCTATCCAAATAGGGTAGCACAGATATTTTAACATCCAATGGAGTGGACTCACCTTCTGTGTCTTCAAAAACAGGTTGAACGATTTCTTGATTGAAGTTCACCATGGAGGGTATCTTTGGCAAAAACCCCAGCAACGTCCTGAAGACGACTCCATCAGGCCAAATTCTCAAATAGGGCTCTTTACAGGATAAGGCTTGACGTTCAGTTCCCACTCCCCTGGTAGAAGCTGGTTCCTGCTGAGCCAGTCTGCCGAGACTTTCTCAGATACCTCAATATTGATGGCTGACAAGGATAAACAGATTGTCTTCTGCTCACGTCATCAGTCTGGTGCATTCATTCTGGAGGAGACGATTCCTGGTCCATTAGGATCTAGAACATGGTGGATTCACCCGATGGCAAAAAAAAAGCTTTTTTAGCCAGTTTGGTCGCAGCCACATCCAATTTTGGAGGAGACTCCCATTCAGAGATAAAACCTGGGTTCAATCTATAAATGGATTAAAATCTTGCCCCCAGATCGGTTTTCTTTTCAGGTCTGGACCAGTCCTTTTTAACCATTCTGAGCATATGGCCAGGTAGCATCCTTACTCCAGCTTCAGGGAAGTAGTATAACTGTTCGTTTTTATTTTTATGAGAAACATCTTTTTCAACCTCCAATGTCTGCTTCACTGTTTGGATCAATTTAGGCACTTCGGGGAAGATTTATCAAACCCTGTCCAGAGGGAAAGCTGCTGAGTTGCCCATAGCAACCAATAAGAAGCAAACTGATTTAATGCTATGGGCAACATGGCAACTTTTCCTCTGAACAGGTTTTGATAAATCTCCCCCTTTATCTTTATGGAATTTGAAGAGGTCCTCTAATACTTCAATCTCAGGTTCCGAGCTACTTTCATCCAAAACTAGATGTGATGATGAGCTGGACTCTTCTGGTGAGGCTCCCCTTTCCCTCTTATGCTTTTTTTTTTTTTAGCAGAAAAAAAAATGCAGCAGAGTTCCCCCCTAAACCAGAATAGGAAACTATTAGGATCCATCTAAGAAGCTAAAGTCTGAGGAGGGTGCAGACATGCCTCACAAATATCCTGGCCCCCAAGAGTCAGGAAGAAGTTTATGGCATTGGGGCACACAGCGTGTGCCTAGATTTTCTGGTTGCTTTGGGTATCTGAAAAACAAAACATCAACACTAAGATGCCAACCAGAAATGCGGGTCTCCAGACTAAGACACACCTTGTGTGTCAGAGAGACCAGCTGGCCCTGGAGAGCATGGTCTCTATCCGACACTGCGGCCATTATGAGGATTCTCGAGAGAGAGAACCTGTCTCTCACACATGCGCAGTGCTAATCCTACAGCACTGCGCAAGCGCAGACATTTTACATACCAGAACACTGCTGGAGCTCTGTACACCAGAATCTGTCCATTTTTTTCAGAAGTCCCCACTTGCCGGAGAGGAGTGCAACTTCACTCTGGCAGCAGATAAGTCACTAGGGGGAAATCTTCTGGCAGCACAGGCGAGTAACCAAGGAATCCCTCGGTTTACAACTGGCTGGTACAGCTCCAGGGACTAGACAAATGCCTAGTATAAAGGGCAATATGTTCTTGTGGCTCCTCTTCCTCCAAGAGTAGAGAAAGTGTCAGGTGTGGTAGATTAACCCCTTAAAGGGGTACTCCGCCCCTAGACATCTTATCCCCTATCCAAAGGATAAGGGATAAGATGTCAGATCGCCACAGTCCCGCTGCTGGAGAGCCCTGGGATCCTCGCTGCGGCACCCCACTATCATTACAGCACAAAGCGAGTTCGCTCTGCACGTAATGACGGGCAGTACAGGGGCCGGAGCCTCGTTACGTCATGGCTCCGCCCCTCGTGATGTCACAGCCCACCCTTTTCAATACAAGTCTATGGGAGGGGGCGTGGCGGTCATCACGCCCCCTGCCATAGACTTGCATTAAGGGGACAGGTCGTGATGTCACGAGGGGCGGAGCCATAATGTCACGCTGCTCCATCCCCTGTATCGCCCGTCATTACGCACTGAGCGAACTCGCTCTGTGCTGTAATGATAGTGGGGATACCAGGGCTGATGCCAGAAAGTTAAACAGATTTGTAAATTACTTCTATTAAAAAATCTTAATCCTTCCAGTACCTATTAGCTGCTGAATACTACAGAGGAAATTATTTCCTTTTTGAAACACAGAGCTCTCTGCTGGCATCTCTGTCCATTTTAAGAACTATCCATAGAAGGAGAAAATCCTCATAGAAAACATATGCTGCTCTGGACAGTTCTTAAAATGGACAGAGATGTCAGCAGAGAGCACTATGCTCGTTATTCAGTAGAGAGCACTGTGTTCCAAAAAGAAAATAATTTTCTCTGTAGTATTCAGCAGCTAATAAGTACTGGGAGGTTTAAGATTTTTTAATAGAAGTAATTTACAAATCTGTTTAACTTTCTGACACCGGAGTACCCCTTTAAATAGGGATGGGTTTAATTCACTTTTATTAACTTTTATTTTTACACTTTATTTTTTAATTTTTTTTAGCCCCCACAGGCGGCTATAACATGCAATCTTTTGATTGCTTACACTGAGCAAAGCTATGTCATAGTTTTAGTTTCACTTTAGATGCCATGATCAACTTTGATCGCAGCATCTAAAGGGTTAAAGCCGGCCATTGGCCCGATTGGCGTGCCTGGCATTAGCCGTGGACCCTAGCTGCCCATAGCAACTGGGACCTACCGGGTTTAACCCATTCTCTGCTGGTGAGAATGGTTTAAACCCCGTAAACCCCTTAAGTAACAGGGCTCGAGGACGTACCTGTACTCCCTTGGTCCTAGACAGATCAAATAACAATTGTTTAATTGTTCTTGAGGTTCTAACTGATAGTTACACCCTCTCCTCCGTGGTCAATGAGAGAATATTAACCCATTGTGTTCCGCCGGAGGACACAACAGGAAATATTCTTTATTCCATATAGTTAAAAAAAGATTTCAAGAAAAAGGCGTCACACAAGAACAAGCGACCTCACCACTGAACAATAGTATGTACATAGACATGTTAATAGATTATGTCCATTTGATGTGGCTGTACATGCCAATGTTTATAAAGTGCCTAGTGCGGGCAATAACAAATGGTGCACATCATGTAGACAGAAATAGTATATAGGTATACAAACAGTTTTTAGAGCAGATTACACCAGAATTCTGGCACATTTGCTATGCTTTATCAGCCACATTATCTTCAGGGATAGCCTATCGGTCTACTTCTGCGATATACTAATCTATTATAAAATGCATAACTAATCAGTGTTGCATCATTTACATGATCATAATTTGTATGCCAAGTTGTAGAAGTGAGCAAAATCCAGCTTCCTAAAACGTCAATGCTTTATTTCGATCATTAAAAATCAACAAAAAATTGCATATTAAAAGCCAAGTGAAACGCTGACGCGTTTCGGTTTGTAAAAAACCTTAATCATAGCGGTATCTCTCAAGGAGAGAGAATGGTTTATATATCTATTCAAGAGTCAAAACCAACAAATACTGAAAGAGTACGCCTACCTAGAGGTGTGTATTCATCTTTAGTTAGTAAGTGATTACAGGTGTGCGAACAGGTACATAGCTTTAATATGCAGACTGAGTCCAGGAGACCATATAGTATATAGTACATATAATGTTGCATATCTATAAGATACCCACAACTATAATAAATCAATATATATATATGAAAGGTCATTTCTGAAATTTAATCCCTGTGGGTATCTGGTGTCCAGACGGAGGATCCAAAACGCCTCCTGTCTGAACACCAGTTTATTCCAGTCACCACCTCATCTTGGTGGTTTGACCTTTTTGATCCCCTGCACATTCAAATTTAGTGGTTCTCCTGTATGTTTTTCAAGCAAATGTCTCGTAAGTCCAAATACGGATCGTGAGTGGACAGAAAATTGATTACATGGGGCCAAATGTTCAGATATTCTCTTCTTAAGTTTTCTAGTTGTGCAACCAACATATTGTAGATTGCAGGGTATGCAAGTCATCAAATAAATCACATGTGTTGTGTGACAGTTGATAAATGTTTTGTTTTTGTAGGTTATACCCGTAGATGTAGATTGGAAATTCTTAGAGTTGTTGATAAATTTGCATACATTGCATCGTGTGTGGCCACATTTATAAGTTACCTGGGAACCGGCCCTCTACCTCTCCATGCTTCCTTGCTAGGATTACAGATCCTCCAGGATTGAGATGTGACTATACCAGATGGTGAGCTGACTCTACTCTTTTTTCTTTTTTGCAAGTTGTAGAAGTGCCAGGTGTAGAAACAAGAGCTACCCTTCCTGGGCTATAATAACTCTGGGGGAGATTTATCAAAACCTGTCCAGAGGAAAAACTGCTGAGTTGCCCATAGCAACCAATCAGATAGCTTCTTTCATTTTTAGCAAGGCATCTGAAAAAAGAAAGAAGCGATCGGATTGGTTGCAACTCAACAACTTTTACTCTGGGCAGGATTTGATAAATCCCCCTCTCTGTCTTTATGTCTTTATCCTAATGTTTTATATGGATCCTGACAAAGACTCTTGCACATTAATATCACGTCCTTGGTTGTTAACCAGTTAAATGCTAGTGCCACACAACCATATCATAACTGTGCAGAATCTATATATTCATAGTTACGTTGGTAATCAGA
Source organism: Hyla sarda (assembly GCF_029499605.1). NCBI lineage: Eukaryota > Metazoa > Chordata > Amphibia > Anura > Hylidae > Hyla > Hyla sarda. Next base: position 86,102 of record NW_026608096.1, read on the forward strand.
GCCTTTTCCAAAGAATGTTTTGCTGATCTCTCAGAATCGGATCAGTTATCTTCCTTCCAAAAAAGGTAAATGCTCCTACATAACCTGCGGTGGTTTGAAAAGGTGGAAAGTTGGAAACTATGAAAGCAAAAAGGTCCTGGGTAAATGAATCAGTTCACAATTCTTCCAAAAGCAGAGTCAGAAAACAAGTACGCTTTAACCATGCCACTTGGCCATATACACAATTTTGACAGGATATAAATTCTCAGCTAGTTGGCAGGACTGAGTCCAGTTTTCAAGATGACTTTGTCTATGATGTTACGTTGGTTTTGGAAATATATTAGTGCATGTATTTTAAAATATGACAGATTTATGCTTAGAGTAAGATGTTTTACAGAAAGACAATGAAAGGTGGACTCCTAGCCTTGTAGAGAAAGTTTCTGACAATAGCCAGATGAAAATTACTGAGATGCTTAGCACCATGTGGCTGCGTGGATCTTCCTGACAGAGAAGTATAAACAAGCAAATCATTTAGTCATTCAGCTCATTCTCCAAGTAAATATGCTGCAACCTGCAACATACTTTCACTGGATAAGGAATAAATATTTAAATCTGAAATTGTACTCCAAAAATATGAAAGGAGAAAGATTCACTGTATATGATCATAGAATTTCCGATAAAAAGTAGATTAAGCTTTTAATTACACATTAATATATTCTGTAAGAAAAGGTTTCCTAAATTATTTAAAAGAGTTAAAGGGGGTTGTCCAGTTAAAAATAACATATCCCTATCCACAGAATAGGAGACAACTGTCTGATCCAACCTCTGGGACCCGCGGCTCTCAGAAAGATTTTGTGCTGAAGATGAGTGCTGTGCTAGGCTATCTTCCATGCTTCCATAGAATTCAATGGAGTGCTTGTTGTCTTCAGAAGGTGCTCTCTATGACCCCTTTTTGGAGATACAAGCGAGATTAAACACTTGTGGTGTCCTAGTACAGGACCTTGTCCTGTCCCTTGTCTAAAGTCCCCTCAGCTAGAGTCCCTCCATTCATATAGCGCTCTCCTGCAGAGGGCTTGCCCTTGGTTGCCTCATGTAAAGGGTATTTATATTTATATAATGTATAGAAAATATATGTACAGGACCTTAGTGGTCACATGATGTACAGCTGTGATGTATAAAATGTTAAAGGACCTTAGAGTTCATGTGATGTACCCAGAATTCACTGGGTTCATAACTTACAGGTTTTATGACCAATGAGCTTAGTCCAGCCCCTTATTATATAAAAGGCTGAAGCCACTAAATTCGCTCTCTTAGCTCTTAGTTCTTGCACTATCTAGAAGCACAAGCCTCTCATCAGCATCAATACAATTCATCTAGGCCAAAGCCTAAGAACCTCCAGCCACTAAACGTGAGTTACTCTAAGCTCCATCTATCAAATCCTGTGTGACTACTAACAGCTAAAATATTAATTAGTAGCACAGTGGTCTGCATAAGAGCTCATTGCTTCCAAGTCCCAGCAAACCTGTGAGGAACCTGTATCCCGGTTCACTCTTGAAAAGACTTATGTAAAAGACTGTTTCATAAATTCTGCAAGTAAAGTTTCTTCAGTTTATCCCTGAAATCCGCTGTGGACATGCCGTTATTTTTTCCCTGCCGTTTGTGGGATGGTTGGCGGTAGGAACATTACTACTGAGGGGGGGGGGGGGTCATGTCGCATTTAGGAAGACCCTATGGTGCAAAAACAGCAAAAAAAAATACGGCATACCATTTTGGAAAGTACCCCCCTCAAGGAACGTAAAAAGCAGTATAGTGAGCCTTAACACCCCACACAAGTTTGATAAATGTTCATTAAAGTGGGATGTGAAAAGGAAAAATTTGATTTTTACACTAAAATGCTGGGGTTTCCCCCAATTTTTCATTTTCATAAGTGGTAATCGGAGAAAATCATTATTCTCCCTTTGGGTGAATGTACTCCCTTTGGGTGAAGGTGCAATTTTTTTCTGATCTGCAGTAACATCATGCCTATTATATTGTGGATTTGTGGAGGTATGTTCTGTGAATGAGATCCACCATAAATCTGGGACAAAATCTGCACGTAACACATTTTTTTGCTGCATATTGGCTGCATGAAAAAATTCTGGGGTGTATTTAGTATGACTGCCTAGGGCAGCATGAACTTTAAATATGGCCTTGCGTATAGCTACAAGGGCTCTGTAAATTCAACGTGATCCCTGAAAGCCATTCCAGCAAAATCTGCACTGATAGACCCATAGTGCTGCTTTCCTTATAAGCCCTGCCCTGTGCACCAACAACAATTCCTAACCATGCATGGAGTGTTCTCAGGAGATATTATGTAACAAATTATGGGATGTTAATTCACTTTCATCCAATAGGAGCGGTGTGCGTAGCGACGTGATGACGATGACGTGATGGCGGCGACGGAGAGCGTGGATCCCGGGGGAGAAGACGTCCGGGGACACCCCGGGGATGCGGCGACAGCGATGCAGTGACATCCAGGGCAGCGATGACGGGTCCGGAGCGGCGGGACACGTGAGTATTACCTCTTATCCAGTGGTCTTCAACCTGCGGACCTCCAGATGTTGCAAAACTACAACTCCCAGCATGCCCGGACAGCCGTTGGCTGTCCGTGCATGCTGGGAGTTGTAGTTTTGCAACATCTGGAGGTCCGCAGGTTGAAGATCACTGTTGGGTGCAGAATCTTTTTTTTTCTAGATTTTGCACCTTTAAAATTGGGTGCGTCTTACATGCCGGTGCGTCCTATAAGGCGAAAAATACGGTACCTCTTAAAGGGAATCTGTCAGCTAATTATGACTGGGGCTGTGTTAGAAAGGGAAGGGAAGTGTTGAGCACGAATATTCGTAATGCAAATTTTTATCGCGAATATCGGCACTTCGTGATTTCTTGAATATTTAGAATACAGTACTATATATTTGTAATGAGGAATATTCGTTTTTTTAGTTTTTTTTCCATGCAAATTTTGTATGCAAATTTTATGCGAATTGTGCATGCGAATTTTCGCATGGAAAAAAAAGTTAACATAGTGCATATGCGGATTTTGCAAACATAGGATGAATAATCGTCAATATATTCGTGAAAAATCGCAAATTCTAATACAGCATCTGCCACTCATCACTAGGGAAGAGGATAAGTCAAGGA